>NW_015176460.1:873854-928038 GCF_001447785.1 Gekko japonicus | reverse complement strand
GTCTCAGAGCGGCTTACAAACTCCTTTCCCTTCCCCTCCCCACAACAGAAACTCTGTGAGGTAGGTGGGGCTGAGAGAACTCTGACAGAAACTGGTCTTTTTCAAGAACAGCTGTGCCAGAATTATGGCTTGCCCAAGGTCATCCAGCCAGGTGCAAGTGGAGGACTGGGGAATCAAACCCAGTTCTCCCAGATTAGAGTCCACACACTTAACCACTACACCAAACTGGCTCCTGTGGTGGGATTGGCAGTGATGCAGGGCTTAGATCTGGACAGCCCATTTCCAAGAAAGGGTATGGCAAAAGAATCCAGAATCATATACAAAGGGCAATATCTAAAACAAGGGCTACTGGATCTGGAAGATAATTTTTTTTAACGTAACAAGGATCAACAGCCCTCGGCCCTCAAGGTCGTTGGGCTGGAGAAACAAATTTGCCGCCCAGATGGAGGAGGCAGGCAGTCTGGATGGGCGTTAATTGACCCATTTGGAAATCTGGGGAGGAGGGGCCAGAGGCGATATAAGCCAGCCCCTCCCCTGCTCAGGCAGCAGTTTCGCCGAGTCGGCATCCAGGGAGGAGCTCTGTCAGGCTGTGTGGTCCTCAGGCCTACCAGCGGGGGCGGTACAGCTTTGGAGCTCCTCGGCTGGACGGTGCTCGGCTGAGAAGCTGCGAGGTGGAGGTCCCGTCGGCGGGCGGCGATTTGCAGCTGGGAGCAGCTGGGCATGTCTTGGAGCGGCGGCTGTCGATGGTGGGCGGCGACGGCGTGCTTGGCAGTGGCTTGGCAGCAGGACGGCGATCGTGGCTGGCGTGGCAACGAGGTTGCAGAGGAGGAGCATCGGAAGGCGAAGCGGCTCGAGTCTGCGGCGTGGGCCTGTGGCAGCATTTTGGTGGTTTGGGGCAGAGCGGCAGCGGACTTGTCGATACATGCGCCAGGCCTTCTGCTCGGCTTGTTCAGGGCGCAGTTTGGAAAGGCCTTAAGGGGTAGCGGTCATTAGGAGGGTGGTAGCGGGCCAGGTTAGGGCTAGGCTGTTGGCTGGCCCTCCAGTCAGCTTGGTGGTACTCTGCAGTTGGGCCTCTGCCCCCCTTTTTCTGGGGGAATGCCCCCCCAGGCATTCAAATAAATCCACGTTTGTAGCAAAGTAGCATTTATTAAAGCGATGGTGAAAACAGGTACACAAGGATTGTTAAGAATGGAGACTACCTCTGGGGTACAAGATAATAACCAAATTCAAACCAGGCCATGGCCAATGGGTCCTTTTCCCGCGTGCGGGAAAGCAGGTGAAACAGGCGCCCCAAACCCCTGGGAATAAACGGTCTGAAACATAAACACTAATTCGCTTCCCAAGCTCTAGCCTATTATAATCAAAGCAAAGACAAAACTCCTTCCATCCTCCAGCAGTCGACCTTGGGCATTATCTAAGTTCCAAAGCAGCCCTAACAAACGGGGAAAGGCATTTACCTAATGAGCACAGTAGAAGTAAAAGCTGGTAATCTTCTGGGGGGGGGGAAGTGGATTAGCTCACGCAGGAAGCATACACAGTTACACAGAACTACATGGCAGCTTGCTGACAGTAAGGATTGGTCAGTGGATGGTGGCTCCCTGCTAGGGGGAACAAAAAAAAATTCTTTGCTGCTGCAACTACTCCCCCTCCCCCCTCCTCCCCCTCCCCCAGAGGCGTGGCTCTGGGCGTTCAGGGGGTTAGTGCGTGGGCCATTAGGGGACTACTGACCGGGCCTGTAGGAGTTGCACATTAGTCACCGGGTGGTGGCCATATTGGGCGTGGTTGGCGGCCATTTTGTGTCACAGAGGTTGGGGGCCATTTTGTCTTCAGGGGCCTGGCGGCCATTTTGTTATCCCAAGGTAATTAGTTTCACTTTTAGTATGGCTCCTAGGAAGGGCTCCAGTTGCTCAAAAGGCAAGCAGCCGGCACCTTAGCCAGCACCTAAGCAGCCAACTCCAGCGTTGTCTTCCTCAGATGACGAGGAGGATGGGGTAAAGCAGGCCATTTTGGACCACTTGCTGGCTGTAGAGGTAGCTGCTGGAGTCTCCACTCCTCCTGTGCGGCCGCCAGGAGGGGCCAGGGGTAAAAAAGAAACTTGGGCTGCTGCCAACAAGCGATTTCAGGCTGAAGTTCTAACACATTTATCTACTGTAGAAGGGTGTTCTACCATGTCAGTGGTTGATGTTGATAAAACCGCTGGAAGCCAGGATGGTGTGCAGGCAGCATCTCAGCCTTCAGGGCAGCAGAACCCAGTTGAGCCCGTGGCTGGCCCTTCTTTGGTGACTGGTAAGTGTTGCACACACCACACTGGGTGCGCTTGGCCTTGGGGCTGCCCTGAATCTGAGGGGTTGGCTCCTTCCACCCCCAGCACTCCGGCATGCAGCCATGGGTGTGGGCAGACAGGCCACAACACTCTTTGTCAAGTACCAGCATTGGCTAAGTGCTGTGCCAGTAGCACACCGTGGTGGGGTGGCCCCTCGCCATGTGGCGTGTCTTATGCAGGGGCTCCTGCCTCTGCTTTCCCATTTGGGGACCTGGCGCTGCCTTTGGGTGATCACCTTCTTCCGGCTACCAGGGATAAGATCTGTTGGGGTGAGTTTGTAGACATCTTTACTCTACTGTACCGTGACTTGGAAAAGAAGGAGAAGGAGGAGTTGAAGGAACGGGATATAGGATCAGGGTGGATAAGACCACGGGTCATTTCCTGCAGGAGCGCAGGGGAGTGGAGCTCCGGCAGTAAAGAGCCCAGGGGGCGGGCACATGCAACAAGCCCCGCCCCCTGCTCCCAGCAGCCCTCAGTCAGAGCAAGAAGCAGCCAAGTAAGCTGCAGAGCGCCCCCCAGTCCAAAACAGTCCAGTGGCACCTTTAAGACCAAGTTTTATTCAGGTACAAGCTCTCCCTCCTCTGCGAGGACAGATCTGCACGTTCCCCCCCGCCCCCAATAACTAGCAATCCAAAAGAGTCCAGTGGAGCCTGAGCGGTGGGTGTTGCCTTCGGACACACTTCCGGTGATGTCAGGGGGTGTGGCATATGCAAATAAGTTATGCAAATAAATTATGCTAATGAGCTCCTGCACCTCTTTTTCTACTAAATGACCCCTGGATAAGACTTGGCCAACTGGGTTGCAGGATTTTTGATTTATGCTGGCGTGCTTTCCAAAGCGCAACCCTATAAAGCAGCTGGGTTGTTCCAATACTTTGATATTATCTATAAGGGTTATACTGGCTTTACCGGCCCTGCCTGGCTTCAGTATGATGAGGAGTTCAGGATGTGGGCTGCCATGAATCCTTCTTTGCATTGGGACCAGATCCACCCTCATTTATGGTTGCAAGTGATGACCTCCTCCAGGCCAAATACTGGCGATCGCTCTTATAGCAGCCATCTGGTAGAATGTGTGTTCATGCCTCCCAGTCCCCATCCTCAGGCAGGGCGGCACGGGGCGGGGAAACACCCCGTTTCGGTCCTCTCTTTGAACCTAGCGGCTCGGGGGTTGGGGCTATGGGGTTTTCCTGTAATGGCTAACTGGCTGGGTGGGAGCCATCGCTGATGGCTCCGGCCTGGGGTTGGGTGGCTCACCCTATGTTGAAGTTAAGGAAGGGGTCTTTGACCCCTGGCCTTGACCATGCTGAACTGTTTGCCCTTGCCGTTGGTTACAGTTAAGGTTATTGGTTAATAAAGTGGCCCAATATTTTAATCCAGCACTTGTGTCTGTCTCTTTTTTCATCTTGGGAGGCAATAAGTGTTTTATACTCAATTGGCTACTTTGGACTTGAAAATTATTTCATTTAACATGCAGCAGAGACACATTGTAAAATCTTCATTGTATAAACTCTTTTAGACATTGATTTGGCTGTGGAAGATACGTAAATTTTCATGGTTCCTGCTCCCTAGAGTGAATGAACATGGCCAAAATAAATTGATTCCTGCCAACTGCATCTTTTCTTTTTTTAATTAGAGAGGAAATAAGCCGTTGCAAAAGAAGATGGAAAGAAATGGTCAAATGCATAAATCCTAGCCAGCTGCTTTGATTCTGACTTTGGGTACCCTAAATGTGCGTACAAATGAATATAAACATGTGCATCACTCAATGATGTGAGAGAGATTTCATCATCTTCTTGAGACCTTTTTTAAAAACTTAATCATCATAAAACTCATCCATTTCCAGACGGATGTCATCCATCAGTTTAGCAGTAGCAGGTGATTTAGCAATCTGTTATTAGGGTACAGTGTTTGGTAGGTAGATTTTGGAGACTCATTAACAACAAAAATATGAGTTTCTTCGCCCCTCTCCCCAATAAAGCTAGTAAGCATAGTTTTGAAAATGGAAGCTACTATCAAGCGGTATTTCAATCTATATATCTAATTTTCTTTCCTTTTTAAAAACAATATATTTTATTTTTATGACATCTATATATCTAATAGTCAAGGTGCCCCCCGCACATCGGGGGCACCTGGGGGGCAGGGAGATTTTCCTGCACATTTGGGGCAATTCCCAGATGTGCAGAAAAATCTAAAAACTGTAAAAAACTACAGGGGGATAGTTAAATCCCCCCAAAAGTAAAAAGAGCATTCCCTGCGCATGCGCAGGGAACACACTTACCAGTAGGAACTGTGGCAGATCCATGCAGGGCTTGGGGCCATTGCTGCTGTCATCGTTGTTGTTGTCGGGGGAGGGAGAAGCCTTGGAGGGCCGGTGCTGAAAGCCGCAGTTGCTGTTGGCAGCAGGGGAGGGGGAGCCTGGAGGCCCGGCAGCTAAGAGCAGCACAGGGTTTGCTGCCATTGCTGCTCATGATGGTGAGGGTGGGGGAGAAACCTTGGACTGCCGGTAGCTAGACTCAGCCGCAGCCATTGCTACTGTCGTCGGGTGTGTGTGGGGAAGCCTGGCGAGTCCAATGGACCACCTGCTGGGCTAAGCCACTGCCGCATCCTCCTCTGTGCTGAGCTCCTGCTGCTTCAGCGGGCGAGCCACCCGGGAGCTGCGGGGAATACTCCCCCCACCCTGTGAGTATCGCGGGTCCCGTCTCTTGTATATATCTAATTTTCAACAGTCCCCTATGTATGGATATCTATATTCACAGATAAGGGGCATACTTACCCCAAATGAGTTTTTCTGCAAACTTTGGTGACCCCCCAGGTTTGCAGAAAAGTCTTAAAACTTAAAAAATGCATTGGGGGGGGGGTTTAAATTTTCCCTCCCCAAATAAAAAGTGTTGTCAAAGGGAGGGAAAAAGAGGGAGGGGGAAAGAAGGGGGATTGGCTTGGGGGAGAGAGAGACAGAGAGACAAAGAAGAAAGGATTGGCTTGGTGGACGGTTGGAAAGAAAAAGAAGGGGGGAAATGGCTTGAGGAGAGAAAAAAGGGGAAGGTGAGGGGAGAGGGAAGGAAGCAGAGGTGGGGGAAATGCTGTTTCCCTGCAAGTTTCTTGTGGATCCCCACTTATACCTTAAAATGATCTACAGTGCCATTCTAAGCAGTTCTACTCCCACTGAGGTCTATTCAGTGGAACTTACCCCCAGAAAGGGTACTTAGGCTAGCACTGTTACTCTCAATCATAACATGAAAAGGCTGGGCTTTGGTCCCCAACATTCACCAAACAGTTGGAAGATGCAATGGGGACAAAGGAAAAAATTCTCTGCTCTTCAGATCCCTTCCCTTTGTATTCATAAACAATGAACTGAACCACTTACATTATTAGACTCAAAAATAGGGATGGGCACAAACCAGGAAAATGCAGTTCAGTTCGGTTCATGGTTCATGGAGTGTCTGGTTTGTAAAGGAATTTCAAAGGGAGATTAGAAAGAGACTGCTGAATTGCAACTGATAATGAAGCTCAAGACAATAAATCCACCTGTACTGAACCAAGACCTAAGTTTTCTGTCTCATTACTAATGCTGATTTCTCCATGCCTATTGCCCCACTGCATATCACACTTAATTCAATCATGCCTGCTATTGTCATTCACCTGCTATTGTCATTTGAAATATATAGCACAAAAGGACTCACATTCTAGCTGTATCTGAAGAAGTAAGCAGTGACTCACAAAAGTTCCTGATTCTATGTCATTGTACCCTGCTCAGTTCCCTGTCCTCCCCTGGTTCTACCCCCAAATTACCAGGAATTTTCCAACCTGGAGCTGGCACCCCTACCCTCTCATGGTGGCCAAGGGGGACCTGACAACCCTACTTCCTAGGATTTTAAGAATTCACCAAAATATATGAATTTAAAGTTTAAAAACCAGTATGCTTTATTTATAGTTGAGATTTCTGTATTGGGTTAGGGGATTCTGTGACCATGATTAGGTTGTATAGGGCATGGCTGAGGTTAGCTCACACTGAATGATGTAATTAGAGTTGCCAGGTCTTACCTTTCCTATGGTGGGGGGCTCCTGGCTTCTTGTCGGGATGTCTCTGCCAGCTGGCTGGCAGATTGGGCCTCCCAAAATCAGGGGATCCCCTGCCCCTACTGGGGTGGATGGGAACGCTAAATGTAATCTTGGGTGGAGAGGCACCTGTAGTTTAGTTTACTTGTACTGGTACCTTTCTGCCTAGTTCAGGCACCCAAACTAGTTTGAAAAAAGATAAAATTAATGTAACCCCAGTTTCTCCCACCAACCCCTGTTGAGGGTCCTGATGTGCATTAATCAATGGAAAGGGAAATAAAGGGGAGAAAACAGCAGCACTTCCTGCCCACTGGCTTCCATGTCTCTTGATTGAGTTGGGAGGGGGGGAGGAATTGCTGGTAGGCAAAATAAAGATACAATACTATTTTAAAACAACCCACAGATCCTTTACTGAACTTTTTCACTTCACAAATATAATTTAAAATATAAACAGAGGTGGGAAATCAAAAGTAGGAAAACAGATGTGTAAACACTCAGGCAACACAATAGAACTAGAGAAGTGATACTTTTTTCTTCCTTTCTCTCTCTTGTGTGGTAGAAAGTGTCATCAGGTCACAGCCAAGCCCCCTGAAAGTCTCTCACAATCTTTCCTGCAGATCTGCGGGCTTTCTGTGGTGCCACTGCGGAACTCCAGAGGCGACATCTCTCTTTTGCACTGATCTCAACACCACCCTGCTCTCAGCATTAAAAACATCACCTCCTCAGATAGATTTCTTTTCCCCTTTCCCCTCAGAACGTCTCAGAACTCAGAAATTCCCCTTCCCCTCATTTCCTCAAAACGTCTCTCCTTCTTCTTTCCCACACTTCCTCTTCCCCAACAGATTAAAAAAATAACAGCCCCCCTCAAAAACAAAACAAACCCACCAACCAATAGCCAGTTGTTAAAACTGGGAAACGGTAAAAATAAATATAATGTTCTCAAAGCCATTCCAGAATAAAAACATCTGTACTCCACTATATACCACAGACCTGAAGTGGTAATGTGAGTCTCGCCTAGTGTTGCCAACTCTGGATTGGGAAATTCCAGAAGATTTGGGGGTAGAGCCTGGAAAGGGCAAAATGTATATGTCCCATAACCTGTAAGGGCTGCAGAAAAAGCACTTCTGTGGGTCTCTGCAAACCTAACCAGATAAGGCATGAAGGCCCCATTTGTCAATCTTAAGACTTTAGCAGCCTTGGAAATGGTCCCACAGGTACATTATATGGCAAAATGATGGGAAGGGCAGTGATTAACCTGCAGTCATCTCTTCTCCCTCCCACCATTTCCCCTCAGGTCAGCTGGTTTCTCAGTTTGAAGTTCACCTGGGAGAAAATGAGTAAACAATGACCAGGGGATGGATAGGGGAAGCAAGTACTCTGTTCCTTCTTACAAGTATGCCTTGGAAATGCCCCACAAGCAAACATGCTATTTATTTATATATACTATGTTCATTGTCTGCCTTTCCATTAAAATGCTTGAGGCCACTCTCAACATCAAAACTATCTACAGTAGAACTATCTATACAACCTCATTTGGAATACTGTGTGCAGTTCTGGTCACCATATCTCAAAAAGAATATCACAGAACTGGAAAAAGTACAGAAGGGGGCAATCAAGATGATTAAAGGGTTGAGCACCTTCCCTACAAGGAAAAGTTAAAGAGATTGGGACTTTTCAGTTTAGAAAACAGATTAGGGGGCAGCATGATAGAGGTTTTATAATGTTATGCCAGGGGATGGAGAGAGGTGACGAAGAGAACCTTTTCTCCCTCTCCCAAAATGCTAGAACTTGAGGGCATCCAATGAAGCTGATAAGGCAGTAGATTCAGGACAGACAAAAGGAAATATTTCTTTACACAACAAGTTATTAAAATGTGGAATTTGCTGCCAGAGGATGCAGTAATGGCCACAGGCACAGATGACTTTGGAAAGGAATGAGACAGATACATGGAGTCTAATCTACTAGCCATGGTGACTAAAGGGAATCTTTACGTTCAGAGGCAATCAACCTCTGAATACCAGTGGCAGGAGGCAACATCAGGGGCTTATCTTGTCTAAGCTATTTAAAAGTAACAGCTGAAAACAATAAGAACAATGATATTTCATGTAGGCTTTTTAGCCTAGACCACCTTTCTGTCAAAAATACTCAAAGTAGCTTACAGGTGAAATATGAAATACAACACATGTATTGATTTAAATAGATTAAAACCCAAAACACTTAATCACTAAAATTAAACATTACCATTTAATTGGCATTAAAATCCCTGTTAGAAATAATCAGATGCCCTTAAGAACCTTCTGGAACAGATGGGTTTTCAGGTGATGCCAGGAGGCTTGTAACGATGGTGCTAGTCTCATCTCATGAGGGAGAGTTTCATAGTTTAAGGTGTGAAGAAAGACATTGTATGGGACTCCTAGGGGGGAAAAGGAAGCAGCAGCAAAGGGGCAGGATTATACGGAACACAGGAATTAACTGAATGCCTGGGCAAAGAGAAAAGTAACCCCTTGGCATTTAAAGCTATGGCAAGTGGCCTGCTGTCATAGTTGAGGCACCACCTTGTCTTGTCTTTGCTTGTCACTATCCTTACCATAAGTTGTGGTCAGATGGGCTTTTTGTGTGCCTGTGTCGCTGCTGCTCCCTAATGGATTTAAAATGCTTGATCAGACAATAACATCTGTATCCCGTCCTGAACTCGCAATCACCACACTCTGGTTGCAGTTTTCTTGACACCGGGAAAGTTAGGTACCTTACAGTTGTTTACAGCTTCACCCCACATTTCCACTTGTCTGGCCCGCCTCCTAGCAATTTGAAGCCATTTAGGATGTCTGAATGTTTCCCTTGCACTTTCACCATTAAAAAAACAGTTGGTGATGTGCACATGACTGAATCACCGCTCCATGTGCTTCAGCTCTCTTCTGCCTACAGCTGTGCAGCACACAGAGTAGGGAAGGGGTTAATTGACAAGATGAGTTTGTTTCAGAGAGGGGGGAGGGGATCTGAGAACAAAGCTAGTGACTCCAGCTTCACCCCAAGTTTTTAAATAAAAACACCAGCAGGACACGGGATGAGGCTTCTCTATTCTCCCCCCCACCGCTTTTAAACATTTGAAATGTGGAATTTCTCAGAAGCACATGTCAAAAACATTACTTTCACACTGGACTCTATTTCCCAGCAGCCTTCTCCATCAATCCCATTGGCCACCAGCTGCTGCCATTCTGCCAGGAGCTTGAAGCACTGATTCCCATGAGTGCTTATGCGCATGCTCAGAAGACTAATGATTAAAAAAAGCTGCCTGACTGCCCAACTCCCTGGCTGCTGCATCTGATGGATCAAGGATGGGGTGAATGCATGGTGAGGAGGGTTAAGGGCGTGAGTCTGATCAAAACTCTCCATTGCAAAAAAAATCTTGATCAATTAGAACCAGAGCCACACTGGATCAAACTGCCCACCTGACCACAGCCATTGAAGCCAATCTTAATTGGTACATGAGCTTGTAGCCAAACTAAGGCCCTGTCCACACGAGGGGTTTTGGGCCAGGAGTGGGCCGGATCGGGGCCAGAGCAAACGGGCGCAATCCCACTGCAACATCTGGGCAGCGTTGCGCACCCGTCCCTGATCCAGCCCTTCCCCTGAAAAAACGCATCAAAAATGAACCACCTACCGAGGTGGTTCATCCACGACGGCCGCATCAATGCCAGCCGTGGGATCGCCGGCCCGTCTTTCTGCCGGCGCATCCCCGGCTCTTGCCTGAACTGCGCATGCTCAGACATGCGCAGTTCGGCAGTCTCCCGTTCCCCTCCGTCGCTTCCCCCGGCATCTGATCGTGCCGGGAGGGAATGCGCCGCGGCTCAGGGGATCAATGTGATCCCACCGCGGCGTGTTTCTTTTGGTGCGGCTTTCAGAAGCCGCGCTTCAGCCCGTCCCTTTCCGCCCCGTGTGGCAGAGGCCTAAGATTGCTAGTAACAGAAGGCAGTTCTACAAGCAAAATGGGAAGAGCAATGTTAACTGGTTCATCTTTCCTCCTGCAGTCTGCCATGCCCCTCCCCAATCCTGTTCCTGGGGAGTGAAATGTCTCATGAAGCAGAATGGGGGAAGGTGAAGTGGGCGTCTGCAATGGGGGAAATTAAAAGAAATCCTCCTTCTACAAGTGAAAAACTTTGACAGGATCCAAAGTTTCATATTCACCTTGTAATTTGTAGTTCATAAAGAGAAGAGGAGGTATCAGGTGATTTCAAACGATAAGCAACTGCACCGAAGATTTGTTTTCTGCCTGAAAATATCACCAGGAGGTTTTTAGTACTGGTAGAAGCTGAGTTTTGTAGGAACATAAGTATACTAGGCAAGCAATTTATTTTAATACAATACTGTAAAATGTATTTCTTTTACTGACTTCTGTTTTGTTGGCATAATTTCCTTTTAAATTGTGGTGCCAAATGGTTAAAACAATTTCCTTCTGCACAGGAAGTAGTTTTTCTAATATGTTTTTCCACGCCGAGAATTCGGAGTCTGGAGGAAAAAAGGCAGACGGAGAAAGGAGGTATGGGAGGATTTTTAAAAAAACAAACCAGCACTTTAAGGATGGACCCTCTGAAGAAACGTGTACAGAAAAGGCAACAGAGCAAGAGACGGAGGACACTTAAGAAAAAGACTGAAGAACAGAGAGCTGGAAGAAGGAATTTGGGAAGGGCTGCGTGCAGAAGGTCAGACTGCAGAAAACTGAATGATTGCTGAAGTCGTCTGAGTGCATAGAGCCCAGCACAGGTGACAGGTGACATTTTCAGCTGATTCACACATGCATGTGTTGAATTATCACTTTATGGTGATTCAAGGGATGATTCTGAATTGGTCACCACCAAATGAGAAGGGAGCACTCACTAGAGAAGACCCTGATGCCGGGAAAGATTGAAGGTCAAAGAAGATGGGGACGGCAAAGGATGAGATGGTTAGACAGTATCATCGATGCAATGAACATGAAATTGAGCAAACTTCAGAGGACGGCGGAAGACAGGAGGGCCTGGCGAGATCTGGTCCATGGGGTCGCAAAGAGTCGGACTCGACTGTGCGACTGAACAACAACAACATCAGCAAACCAAACTTAGGTGTACGTACATGTCCTCAAGTACCGTGCTGTACAACTGAGTCAGCAAACATATTCTGCATTCAGTCATCCAGTGTACATAATCAAATGTAAAAGAGTTGAGTTATTTTCTGTAAGGTGTTCAGGTTTGGACTTTGGAATTCCCTACTTGGGGAACAGCAGCCAAGAATGCTGTCTGAGCCGATGGGCCAATTGTTATAATTAAGAATGAGCCTTACTGTATTGAGGCACAAGGGAGAAGGTGGTCTCTAAAACAGATTGGTTGGCTGTATAGGCTATATACTTTAGAAGCTTTACTACTTATGTATTAATTCAAAAAACATGAAGCTATTTGTAAGTCTGTAAGTTTCACATTTGACAAACACTCAGCTAGGCTCACTCTAATGAAGATTTAAGATACCTGGTACAACTTCAGTAACTGCCTTGTGACTTTGGGAGACTGACAGTGCAATCCCAAGCAGAGTTACTTCAGTCTAAATTTCTTCAGTCTGAGTTCTTTGAAATGGACAGGCTTAGTTCAGAGGAAATCTGCATAGGGTTGCAATTGGGATAGTGACATTTTATTGAGCTTTTGCGAGGTTTTGAGTTTCACTGGACCATTTGTCTCCATTTAGCTCAGAGGGTAGAAATTCTGCAAGAGAGCCAGCAATATATGGCAGAAATGCAGTGATTATGAGTGGTAACATTAGTTGAACATACATGAAGCTGCCTTATACTGAATCACACTCTAAGAGAGCAATCCTAAGCAGGTCTACTCTGAATTCTACTCAGGTCTATTCAATAGGGCTTACTCCCAGGAAAGTGTTCTTAGGATTGCACTGTCAGTCCATCAAGGTCAGTATTATCTACTCAGACTGGCAGCAGCCCTCCAGCAACGTAGGCAGAGGTCTTTCCCATCACCTAATGCCTGGTCCTTGTTTTTAAACTGGAAATGCTGGGGATTGAACCTGGGACCTTCTGCATGCAAAGCTGAGGTGCTTCCACTGAGCCACAGTTCCTTCCCTATTAATGTCTTTATGCAAATGATCAAAAATGAGCCTTCCTTCCCAATCCTTTTTTTTTTTTTTTGGTTGCATAGATGTAATGACCAGGAAGTACCTCTGATAGGGCTGCCAAGCTGCGGCAGGGGATCCGTGCATCTTCACAGGATCCCTGCTGTGGGGGACAGTGATACGCGTTGCACCGCCATCGCCAGGATGTGACGCTACGCGTTGCTCTGGCAACGTTGCCAGAGCGACGTGTAGCATCACATCCTGGCGACGGCGGTGCAATGCGTATCGCTGTCCCCCGTGGCAGGGATCCTGTGAAGACGCACGGATCGCCCGCCGTGGCTTGGCAGCCCTAACCTCTGAAGTAGCTATTCACTGTTAATATTTAGTTCTACTTAAAAATACTGTGTAGTGAAAAGCACAAACAAATGGGTGCCCATCATTTCTCACAAATGCTGGCTCTTTATGCATTTCGCTGTGGTTTTATTAAATTAGGATAATGAACCACAAGACTGACAAAAAACAACAAGAGCTTTGAAAAGGCTTTTTACAAAAACACACAAAACACAGACCAGTCAGGAAAAAGACTGTGGTTAAAGTGAATACAACTGAGCTCTTCAAATTGTGTTATTCTAATAACACTGCTGAGGATAGCACATGCCTTTTAAAGCCCTGAATGAGGATAATTGTTAACAGAAAATGGTATCGCAAATGAAATATTACAAAAATAATACTTCTGATTTCATTTACTTTGGAAAGGACTGTAATTTCTTAGTGCTCCAGTTTAACTCGACTTAACCGATGTTCTTTTTATCCATTCTCTATGGTGATGGATTTTCTCCCAGATCAAACAGAAATATTTTCTTCTAAATTAATCACCGGTTTTAAAAGTCTTTTTAAGAAAAGGAGAAAAGACTAGGCTCTGTTTTTTAGAAGGGGAAAAAACCCTCTAGTGACCACAGTCCAGCAGGGAGTTCAGCACACAGGCCTCTTGAAATCAATGGTCTTAAGTGAGTTTGATCCTCCAATGTATTATGGCTGCCAAGATGAAGTGACGAGAAGCAAAGAGTAAAACAGCAAAGGCAGAGGACTTGTGCAAGATGAGTAACATAAACCAGGAAATAGTAAAGTGTTCTGTAAAGCAAACCTGTCATTATGATTAACTCCCTCAACAGACAACTATTATCTCTGCACTGTGTATGATGTGAATATAAGCCTCATCATGTGGAAGATTAAAAAAAAACCAACAACAACCCAGCAACAATGGTCTGCATAACCCACCATCCGATGTGCTCAGATTCTGCATTCACCTGTTTCTTCATCTATTATGGAGTTAATGTACACTTTAAAATGATAAAAATCTGCCTTGAAGGGATGCCAACGAGCTCATTTGATCTAAGGTTATTGATTTAATTACTCCACCCACCTTGCAGAATTTCTTGAAGAGCCAACAATATGAGAGGGAGAGTCATGTGGGTCTGCATATAATGAGGTTGAGAGTACACCAGCTGTGAGCATGATACATACTGAATACAAGTACATGTCTCTGTGCCAAAATTAATTATGCAAGGAAATAAGAGGGAGGAAAGATGGAAGATTTCCTTAGTCTCTGCTCTGAAAACCAGTTGCTTTGAATAGTCCCATCGATCTCTGTAGGGTTGCTCTGAAGGTTAGTCAGAGAGAAGGACATTTTTATTACTGTCCAGTAAGGTACTTCATGGGCCCAGAAAAGGTGCTGAAAGGTTCTCATAGCAAACAACAAGTGGTTTTATTAAAGTAGCTCTGTTTCTTTGTTTTTTAATTTGTTTTGAGGCTTACAGGCCAGGTCAACCTATAGAAAATGCAAACCACAAGCGGTTTGAATGAAACTAATTCTGGTACTACAAAATCTGATGAAGTTTGTAGTTACCTACATTGGTCAATAGAAAACTTCCAAAACAAAAGTCATGTGACACCTTTTACTAGAACCAGGCAACATATTACAAAATGATGACCAAGTTTTCAGGTTCCCCAGAACTCTTCATCAGACTGAATGAAATTATGGTCTGCATAATGTTCTCTCCCTCACTCTCCCCCCTCTCCCCCTCCCCCCTCTCCCCCCCTATATATATGAAAGGTGTCAGGGAGAAGATGTTCAGAGCGTAATGATAAAGCCCCAGTCTGTTGCTCCCAGAATCTAAAATATGTTACAAAATATGGAATTAGAACAAATGATGTAGATTTCTGAACATTACAGCAGCTTCAGGAAGGATGTGATAAATTCCAGAGGGCCAGTCATATCAGTCTCTTGCAAACAAAACAGCACCTTCATGACTAACTAATATATTGCGGCATAAGCTGTCATGATCCAAAATTCATCTAATCAAAAGCCGGGCTCCAGTTGATAAATGCCTATGCTGTACTGAGTGGGAGCTGCTAGGCACACAGGTTGACAGGATAAGCTGAGATCCAGGAAGCTGCTGGTTGAAATTTAATTTCAGATACAAACTCACAAGCAGAGCAAATCTAAATCAATTCATACCCTTCTAAGCCCGTTGACTCTGTTTTATTTAGAAGGGTGTAGCTCTAATTAAGTCTGCACTAAGCAGGTATATAGAAGGCACACTCTGCTGGTCACCCTGCTGGCTTACTTTACAGGAATATTGCTGAATTTACATATGTAATCCTAACTGTGTACATATCTAGAATTACTGTGTGTGCTTGGAGGGACATGTTATTATACATGTGTCCATATGAAAGGGTCTTACTTCCCAATTTTGTCCCAAATTCACACAACAAAAGCCTGAGTGTACATGATGCAGCTTCTCCGCGAACCTTGATAGGCATGTTGAGAATCAGGAGAAAATGGAATCAAATATAATTTCATTGAGGGGAATAATTAGCAAAACTGAAGCAGCCATGACAATATCACATTAAGATACAAATATTCCACATGCCTGCATACACTGCGACATGCACCACTGAAGAAGGGTATCCAGGAGGCCAAAGGAGTTGATCAAGAGGGTAAAACAGAGGTGCAGGCTCCAGGCATGGATCTGAGCCCTGAAGCAAAGGCATACCTGAGAATGGGAGGAGCACTGCTGCAGAGAATACACAGTAAAAGCAGAGTACATTTGAGGATAGATTCTAGCCGCAGTTATAGGGCTACAAGCTTGAAGGAAAACAAGATTTTTCTTTCTCTAGTTTTAAGAGTGGGGAAGGGGCATACATATGAGCTAACAAGAATACTCTTTGATTGATCAGAGGGGAGAAGGATACAGTTTCCAGGTTATGGGAATATTTCCAAACATGAAAAGAGAGTGGACATCTCCAGGATGGTGGGGAAGAGATGTGTTAGAGGCAGCCTTAGTTCCATTACTGAGCTGGGGTTAATGGCAGGAAATTCTACAGTTCAAATCAGAGCTATCTGAACTTAGAATCTCTTCGTGGGAACTACTAATGTGGACTTAGATCTTTGTTGGCAGGATCAATAATGCTACAGTATTCTTTGTGTGCGAATGTACCTTGCTTAACAACCTGAGAGGTTTTGATTAATTACCCGAGGACTAGGAGAAATGAGAGGCTTGATTATTGTCTGTGCTGTGATTGTTGCTAGTCAGCATGAGGAGATCAAGGGGAGGCGATACCCAGTTCTGCTTTCTTTCTGCTGGCTCAGAGCTTTTTTCTTGGTGATGGTCCAAAATTAATTTAGGCAGAGAAGAGATGATCTCAGTTGTAAAGATGGAAGGGGAAAGAAAAAAGACCTATAAAATGAAGGCTTGATGTCAACTCTAGTGATAATGCATCCAGTCAATGATCCTACCTGTTTGCCACAGTACGGTGAGTAGCTTTTTTCCATCCCGGCTTCTATAGTAGATAGGAAGTCTTCTGGAAAGGGAACAGGGAAAAGAATGCTTGCAATTCCTAAATGAATATAAATGTCTCAGTATGCTGTGCAAGTCCCCCTGCCCATTTGTGCCACGCAGCTGTCACTGTGAGAGAGCCCACTGTGTTCTCATGTACTTCTTGCCTTCTCTGTAGGCCCTGATATATTCTGGTAGTTGTGTCCAGAGTCCTATATCTCAAGATGTTTATCCTTATAAGGCATATCCTTACTTGAAAGATGAGGGACTCGCATTCATTGCCTCCTCTCTTAGTTCTCCTTGCATGGTCCTTCAACCCATGTTGGTTGTTGAGGATCCAGACAGATCATACAGTACATGCATTTGTTGAAGTGAGGTCTAACTCATCAAAGTTTCTGCTAAAATAAAATTTAGTCTTTAAGATGTCATGATACTCCCATTTATTTTTACGGCAACTTGGCTGTCCCTTTGGAATTGCTTTAACGGAAGGCATTTTTAATAAAACACTCTTTTCCAGTTTTTACTCTTGCTGATACAGTGCAGGTAACACAGTAGCTATGAGCAGTGTTCCCGCTAAGCTGAGTTAGTGTGAGCTAGCTCACAGTTTTTTAGCCTCCGGCTCACCCATTTTTGTCTTAGCTCAGGAAGGATGGATCCAGAGAAAACTAATTTATGCAGTAGCCAAATCGCTCGCTCACAACTTTAATGGCAGTAGCTCACAAAGTGAAATTTTTGCTCACCGGACTCCGCAGCTTAGAGGGAGCATTGGCTATGAGGCTCTTCAGGCTGACAGCGGCTGTGAATGTGGCTTTCTGAGAGCTCCAAAGAGAGTACTGCTATGTTAGTGGGTTCCTGATCCTTAAAGTTAGGATACATTTTAAGTGGTGAGAGAATAATAGGGGTGAACAGTATGAACGCTCAGGACATTGCAAAGTCAATATCTGAAGTAATGAACTAGAACCAATGAGACAGTGTGCTGTCACTCACAATCACAGCTGTGTGGAAGACACAGGCAGAAGGACTTACAAATAAGATATTATGTAGAGACACTTATCTTCAATGAAGGATCACAAGCTTTTCTTCTATAACAATTAAAGCATGGAGAAATGATGGGGGATAACATTCTGTGCCATCAAAAGCAGTGGACAACTAGTCCTGTGTGCTGCAGCAGTTGCTAAGGTAACTGTTTCTTTGGAAAACTAGGAGTAAACCACGGCTCCAATTCCTCAGGGCGGAATTCAGTCTTGAACAAATTTATACTGAGTTCATGTTTATGTGTTCTCACAGTAATAGTGAGAATTCACTAGGATTCTGCACTAGGTGATAGTGACAAGGACTTCCCAGTTAAAGGGGGTAAAAGATGATGTACCGCATGATATAAAAATCTTTTTGGAAAAAAAAACTGGTTTTGTAGAAATAAAATAGACAAGGCTATGATCATTGTAAACTCATCTCCTGTCATATTTTCTCAACACACAGTCATGTCCATTGGAGTCTGTTTTCTTTGCCCATATGAGAGAAATTTATTAATTGACACATTTACATCCTGCCATTCTCTAAATATTGAAAGCAACTTACAACATTCCGATAGGCAAAGAATACAATGAAACATATACTATGCCGTCAGATTGACCTGCAAATCACTACCATAAAAGATCTCATTGCAGTCCTCCTATACAATTCCACAAAACCTAATTGACACCCATTTTGACCCTCTGAAATAGCCCTAATCTGCAGGCTCTCCTAAAAATGAAAGAGAAAGTGTCCTTTGAATTTTCTTTTCCAAACTCTCCCATAAAATCAGTACAATGACCTAGAACGCCATCGGACGGAGTTGGAATGAACTGGTCTGTGTGGGGTTGCCAGGTGAGGCTGAAAAGTGGGCGGATGATTTACCAGGAGGCTCCGGGAGAGGAGAGGGAGGCTATGGGAGAGGGAACTCTGAAGCAAGTTCTGGGTGAGCTGCTGTCACATTTAAAGGGACTGCGTTCCTTTTAACTGCTTTCCCTCCATTGGAAATAATGGATTGGGGCACCTTCTTTTGGGGCTCATAGAATTGGACCCCCTGGTACAATATTTTTGAAACTTGGGGGGGGGGGTTAGGAGAGGCACCATTAGCTTTGCTGAAAATTTGGTGCCTCTAACTAAAAAAACAGCCCCCAAGCCCCAGATACCCATGGATCGATTCTCCATTATACCCTATGGGGACTGGTCTCCATAAGGTATAATGGAACACCCAGCAGCTATTCTCCCCTAGTTTCTGATAGCCCTGAAGTGGGGGAGGGGCTCCAAACTGGGGGATATCCTGCCCCCAGCTAGGGACTGACAACCCTACGTCTGTGTGAGGGCATGGTGAGGAAATAAGCAGAGGAATGGAACTGGCCCATGAGTTCCTATTGGGAAATGTGGTCCTTCAGATCATGTAGCAAGTTGTAGAAAGCAGTAAGGATCCTTGCTGCAGACACTGGTGACCCAGAGAGCCTTGCCCAGGGACACATTCGCTCCCAATCGCATCTCAGATTGCAGACTTGTTGGGAGCCAAGTTCTGCCTACATTGATGCATTCTGGCTTCCAATGGGCCTGCAATCTGAGAAGTTTTTCAGTAGCAGGAGATGGAGCATGTCAATATATCTGATTATCAACATGGCCCCATCTGTGGATACTTAAATCTGGAGACTGGGGCTGTGAACAAACCAGACAGATCCTTCTACAGACCTGAGAAAAGTCCAAGGTTTACAGAAAAATCTGAAATCTAAACTAAACAAAACACTAAGAGGTTAAAACCCTCTAAATTAGTGGAAGCTGTCCTTGTAGCTTTACGAAATAGATGCCCTCTGAGCCTTCAGTGGATGTTGCTAGGCAACCACAGCAGTATTACCAATGGTCAAGTCTCACTTTGTGTCAGTACAAGGCAGGGGCCAGGAAATGGCACTTTCCAAGGCTGTTTTGGACTTTGGAGGCGAATTCATTGGGGTCAAGCCTAGCAGCAGCCACCGGATGGCAAGTTGCTACCATGTAACTTCCTTCACTACCCAGGCCTGGCTGCTAGTGTTCAATAGCAGCCACAACACAAAAGTCAGTGTTGTATAGTGCTTAAAAATTTCAGAAAAGGACCTTGGAGACTCTGCCATGGAAGCTTACACACTCTCCATGCTAATCTGCCCCACAGGTTGCTGTGAACATAAAATGGAGGAAAGGAGATTGATGAACACTTCTTTTGGTCCCCACTGTGTAGAAAGGATGGATATAAATGAAGTAAATAAATAATAAAATAGCTGAAGATAGGGGGCAGATAAAAAAGTAGGTTAGTTAGTGGGTGGGAAGGAAAGAAGGAAGCAGAATGGGTGCTTTCATGGAAGGGAAAAACGATGTAGTGAGGGAGGGGGAAATGACCCTGCAAGTCATTGCAGGTTCCCCCTTTTAAGAATAACACTTAGCATTTATATAATGCTATTTCAGTATTCTACACAGCAGCCCTGCCTAGTAGAACAGTATTATTATATCCATGTTATAAATGGTGGACCAAGGGCGAAGGAGAGAAGAGTGGCTTGCCAAGGGCCAACAGGTGAGTTCATAGCAGATACAAGATTTGAACTAGGCTCTTTCTCTTAGGTTTAAACACTATTCTAGCAGCAAATGTTTTAATTTTATTTCACTGTGTATCCCAAAATACACTATAAATACAAACGCTTTTAGTTTCAAATGCAGAATAGTTTTACTGGCAGCTTAGGTCTGTTCCTGCATAGCTTGTTGACAGCAAAATTATATGTCTGTAGGCTTTTCATAGAAAGCTATTAGGGGAAGTAAAGGGCTGATTTGATTTAGAATAAAATGTCACTGTGCGTTACATGTGGTAGAATAAAGTTATCCATAAGTGACGATATGAGTGTTGGATTACGAAGGCAGGAAATATTTATAAGAACAAAGAATATTCTACAGCTTAAGCATCTGTGACATGTGTCAAGGCCAGGTCCACGGCCCCTGGACCAAGAAAGTCATGGAGACGAAACAAGCCAAGCACCAGAAAGTCTACCATACTGAGGAAAAACCCAAGAGTCAGACTCATGAGGGAATCCTCTCCAGTCTCTGGGTGACCTCATACCATCATCCTGTGATCTTTTCTATGAAGGTGCAGTATGGTTGCCAACCTCCCTTTGGTCACCATAGGGGAGGAGGGGGGCTGCCAGCTCCAGGTTGGGAAACTCCTGGAGGTTTGATGGTGGAGCCTGGGGAGTGCATGACCTCAGTGGGATGCAATGCCATAAAATCCACCCTTCAAAACATCCATTTTCGCAAGGGAAACTGATTTCTGAAGTCTGGAGGTGAGCTATAATTCCAGGGGATCCCCAAGTCCCACCTGGAGGCTGGCATCCCTAATGTGCCCAGAGAGGAAGGGAGCGTGGATTGTTCTCTGTGCACATGTAAGAGTAGCAGGGCCTTCCAGAAGACAGGGAGGGGTGGACTTGCAAAACAGTAAGTAGGCCACCTTCACGATCCACCTGAGGGTCCCAAAGAACCAGGCAGCCTGTTTCCTGTTATATTTAGGTCTGCTTCATATTTTATGGATTTCTGCCACAGAAGTCTCTTCTGTGCAGTAAATTAAAAGTAATCCACATTTATTTGTTTATTATATTTATAACCAGCTTTCCCCTACCAAAACAATGTCTGACATTGATCTACATTATGCACTGTATACTGCCATGTGGGAAAGCCATAACTGACTGCAGTACTCTGGCATGACTGCATGAAATAAAGGATCCACGGGTGATTGTTATAGTTGAACAAATTGCACACAGATTGGTGCAGTGGTTAAGTGTGTGGACTCTTATCTGGGAGAACCGGGTTTGATTCCCCACTCCTCCACTTGCAGCTGCTGGATGATCTTGAGCAAGCCATAGTTCTGAAAAGAGCTGTCCTTGAAAGAGCAGTTCTCTCAGAGCTCTCTCAGCCCCACCTACCTCACAGGGTGTCTGTTGTGGAGAAGGGAGTGGGAAGGAGATTGTAAGCCGCTCTGAGACTCCGAGTGAAGGGCGGGGTATAAATCTAATCTCTTCTTCTTCTTCTTCTTCTTCTTCTTCTTCTTCTTCTTCTTCTTCTTCTTCTAGTAGTAGTAGTAGTAGTAGTAGTAGTAGTAGTTTTTGAAAAAGAGGTGTCAGAATTCTCAAAAGGGAAATGAAGTTTTCAATCTGTATACTGAAAATTCATGAACTTTAAAAAAAATTTTTAAAGAATTTTGTTGAAGAGGTTTCAGAATTCCATTCCAGCATGTTCCCTCAGAAAAAAAGCCCTGAGAATTACCAGTTTTTCCAAGTCTTCTCCCTGTCGTTCATTAAATCTTTGGAAACAGTGAGTGGATGTTATCTGCATCCCCAGTCCTTCAGTTTTTTTTTACTTTTCTCTGAACATATTGGATTTTCCAACTTCTCCTTACTATCCATCTTCTAAACCTCTTGCTGATTTCCTCTGACTCCACTGCAGCTTGTCAGTGTGATTCTACAGGACTCTGAAATCAATGCCATTCAGTTTGTGCAAAAGATTTCTACCCTGCTTGGGCTTACCCTATATCAGAAGGATGCAGTAGCATCAAGTCATGCTCTCCATGTTATCCACATGCTATCTGGTTAGTGCAAGCTGGAAGAATGGGTGAGGCTAAAGCAAGTTTGGAACTAGATGCCCCAAACCACTCCTTTGCCCACCAAGCTCAAATGATACCCCAAGCAATGATTAAGAACACCAGTATATCCACAGAAAGGCAACGAAACTGGCAAGACGTGCTGCAGCTAGCCACTTGGCACCCAAACATATTGCCATGATGCACGCTACGAATATTTACCACCACCAGGAATCCATAGCAATTTCAAAACAATGTCAGAAACACATACAGTCAACATATTACAACATATAATTACTTTTGCCAAGATACGCAAAAAAAGTCAGCTATGCAATGTGTTCTTACCTTGCTTGTCTCCACTGCACTTCAGTAGTTCCTTGCCAAAGTCAACCTGCTCTGGAATAAATGTGCTCTTGAGGTAGGGGATGTTATGTATTAAGGTGGCCATGGCTACGCTAGCCTGGCCATGCGGTCTGGCAGACCTACAAACCTTTGGTCCGAGAACAATAGCCATCTCAGATCCTAGCGCGGACCAATAGAAACTTGGGCCGCATAAATACACCCTATCACGGGAACTGGGGGTGTGTTGGGTGTGAGTGTGGACACGCATATAAGCCGGCCTTGGACTAGCTAGTTTATCTTCTATTGTGATCTAACCTAATAAACTTGAGCTGATTTCACCATGCTGAGCCTCCTCATTCAGTACTTTTCAGGGGAGCTGATAAAAGTGATGTTTGCATGAACGAAAGGGCTCACATTATTGCAAGCTTTTCCTTTGAGAAGCTGTACATCATAGACAAGGCCTCCATGCTAGTTCCATAGCAGTGAAGGTTGTGCACCACCCCCACCACCCAATTCATTCTAGGTGCAAGAACCTTAAACAGTGTGCTCAAATTACCCAGATGCTCTGCTTGGGAGGATCAGAAATATATTTTCAGAGCTCTGTCATTCCCCATACAATTCACATACTCTACCATTGGTCTAAAAAAGGTAAAGGTTCCCTTGCTCGAAAGCCAATCGAATCCAACTCTAGGGTTGTGGTGCTCATCTCCATTTCAAAGCCGAAGAGTCAGTGCTGTCTGAAGACGTTTCCGTGGTCATGTGGCCGGCATGACTAAACACCAAGGCGCACGGAACGCTGTTACCTTCCCACTGAAGTGGTACCTATTTATCTACTTGCAATTTCTTGCTTTCGAACTGCTAGGTTGGCAGGAGCTGGAACTAGAGACGGGAGCTCACTCCGTCATGCTGCAACTCGGGTCTCGAACTGCTGAACTACCGACCTTCCACAGCCTGTAGTTCAGGCTATGCATATAATCTTTTTTTTAATCTAGGTTGCTTTCACTTTGTTGATTTTATTCATTTTGTTTGTGAAACCTATCATGAGCTTCTGGTCCTTTAGTGTTCATTAGACTCATTTGTATTCTGTGATCATCGAGATGATTTACATGAGGGAAACTAATGCGGAAGTTCCTGCACAAGCTTTTTTTTCAAAACTATTTTTGCTGGCAAAGATTTGGATTTGCAAGCATAGGAGCACTACTGCTGGAGTAGGAGAGCAAGGAAAGGAAAGGGGATCTGAAGGATCTGAAGAAAGGACACCCCAATCCCACCCCTTGGCTCTGAAATGCCATTTATAGCCCGTCCTCTGACCCCCCTGGGGTCTACTAAGCATTTAGCACTGATATATTTTCCAAATATTGGAAACTTGCTTTTTTTTCACATGTTGCCCAAGATGTTGACAATACACAGAGTTCCGAGAACAAGCCTAGCACTTACATGTAGCAAAAACAAAACAGAACAGAAATCTGTTCCAGTATTAAAATAATCAAGTCTTGCATGGGGTGATTTTACTGTCATTGTTCTGGTTGACGGGGCTTTCAGTCATCTCTATTTATAGATAGGCTGCATGTTCAGATTTGGCCAGTTTGGTTAAGTGCATGGACTCTAATCTGGGAGAACCGGGTTTGATTCCCCACTCCTCCACTTACAGCTGCTGGATGACCTTGGGCAAGCCATAGTTCTGTCAGAGCAATTCTTGAAAGAGCAGTTCTGGAAAAGAGCTCACAGAGTGTCTGTTGTGGGGAGGGGAAGGAGTTTGTAAGCCACTCTGAGACTCCGAGTGAAGGGAGGGGTATAAATCCAATCTCCTCCTCCTCCTCCTCCTCCTCTTCTTCTTCTAATATTATGATTGTATATTATGACTGTATTTTTTTAACAATTTGTATATGAAATTAAGCAAACTCCAGAGGACAATGGAAGACAGGAGGGCCTGGCATGATGTGGTCCATGGGGTCACAAAGGTTCGGACTCGACTGTGCAACTGAAAAACAACAACATATGAACCCCAGGACTTTTTTTCTGGGGGAACACACCATAACAGAGTTCTGGAACCTCTTCAG
Organism: Gekko japonicus; assembly: GCF_001447785.1. Lineage (NCBI taxonomy): Eukaryota > Metazoa > Chordata > Lepidosauria > Squamata > Gekkonidae > Gekko > Gekko japonicus. The sequence continues at coordinate 903,718 of NW_015176460.1, read as the reverse complement.
CAAGATTATTTTTAAAATGTTTAAAAGTTCATCATGAGTTTTCAGTATACAGATTGAAAACCCCATTTCTCTCTTGAGAGTTCCAGCACCCCTCTTAAAAAAAAGTCCTGATGAACCCTGACCTTTTGTATATGAACCCTATTCCTATCCTATGCTTGACCCCTGAACTATTTCTTATCCCCCTTTAATCTATCTGTTACATTGGAGCTTGACAAAATAACTGCTTTGATGTAGCAGGCTAAAATGGCTTCCCCTTGTCAGCTATGCTGCCAGGATGTTTATGGGCAGGAGTGCATCTGCTTGACCTGTGTACCAACTGTACAAAATGTTGGAACAACAAATGCAGGTGATCTCAGAATGTCAGCTATGATTACTAATATCTGGCCTATCTGACATGCCTAACTGCCATTTTAGAAGTACTGGACACCATTTGGGAAGGCAGCAAAGCTTGCAAAGTTAATAAGTTCTGTGTTTCATTTCTTACATTTGTGTTACCAAAACAGGTATGAGCAGACACCTAGTTACTGACACAGAGATAGAGAGACTGGAGAAAGAGGCTGGGAAGTTTGAAGTACACATTGCAGAGAGGCTGGCTTCAGATCCCAACACTACACCTGAACTAGATAACTAGGAGCCCATGGAGCTAGGTGTTCACAAATCAAAACCTTCTGAGATAGCCCCCAGCTTTGAGCTAGGGCAACATAATCGCCAGTCCTTGATCCTTGATGGATGAAATGCACCCAGCAAGAACTGACTGGAAGGAGACAATGTGCTAGGCTGAATATGCAAAATCTGGGAAAGAGAGCCAAGCAGGGAAGGATATAAGCATTATCTCAGTCTTGGAATATGTCTTATTTATTTAATTCATTTATACCACATCTTTCTCCCCAGTGGGGACCCTGAATAACAGCCAAACTAGATGAGAAGCTAGAAGATCAGTGGATGGATCTCCTGAGCAGTCTTTATTGGTTAATAGTAGTTGATTCAGAATGAAGCCATTACATGGGGGAAGGAGACCTAACCCATCACCCTTGCACCATTTTCTTGATAGCGAAAGCCCCTCCTTTTTTACCAATTTGCCCTGCACATATAGAAACAACTAGGTGGTGGGTTGGATCCTATGATTCCCTTCGTCCAATAGAGATTTCCTTCAGCAAGGAAAGGCCTTTCTCCCTTGGAAGAATCCCTTTTGCTTCAACAAAAAAAAGTAATTAGGCACTGTAGGCAGTCTTTCTCCCTTGAAAGAGGACTTATCAGAAGAGAGCCACAGGATCCAACCCAAAGTTTCCCCCAGTGAGATGAACAGCTGGTCTGTGGGTGGCATCTGAGGTGCAAATGGAAAAAGCGAATCCACATTCTCCTGTGCGATAGCCCTCATTGGAACTGGCCACCCCATCTCATATTTACTATCAGCATTTTGTGAAGCCTGGCCTAGTCATCTGTCCCTTCTGACCTGTCCAAGGTGCTGACATTTTGTTGTCCTTAAGTTCCGGACCTAGGGCTGGATAAGGTTTCTTTCCCACTCACCAACTGATTGTGGTAGCATCCCTAGATCTTTTGCTGAGCCCATTTCATCTATCCACCCTTTCTCGTGTGCTCAGTCATGCCAGGACTGGGCAGTCTGCTTAAGCAACGTAATTCACTGTGACATAGCAAGCAAAACTTCCCTCCCTTCCCTTCCATCCTGATTACAGCAAATAGCTAAATATTGCCCATTTACACTCTATTTCCACTGACAAAAATATATAGTGTTCTTCTCAGCCTTTTGGCTAAGATCGAGTGTGTGTGTAGTATAGTGTTCTTTTTAGTTTTGCTTAATTTTCAGGCAACACTTCAAACTGCCCAAGCTTACAACAGAAGCTTATGGTCCAAGACAAACATTCAGATACTTTAGCTTTCCCAAACATTAAACATTTATCTTTACCAAAACTTTCATCTGCTGTTCCTGCTGCTCCAGTTAAACATTTTTTGTTTACTTTGGAATAAGCAGACAACCTCATTATCATCAGTTTAATAACAGAATGCTGTAAGTAGACCAGGCAACATCATGAAGTTGTTTCCGGGATGATATGGGGGAAAGCTATGGGGGGAAATGCATCTAAGGCTCCAGTTCTATGGACAGGTTGGAAATGAGACCCATTAAGTGCTTCTGAGTAAACATGCATAAGGTTATGCTGTATGTCCCTACTCTTCAAAGTAATTAGGAATGCTTATTAGCTCAAAGCCTAAATAGTCCCTTTGACTTCAAGAGATTGCTATTTGTGTGTCTCAAGTAATTCATGGTTGTTCTGGCAACAGCAAAGTTTTAAAAATTATTTAACAATTGTAAGTCTAGATTAAGTAATGTTCTTGCTAAGCCATATCACATACATATCCTGACATAAAACACAAACCCAGCTACCCTTCTGTGCTAATGATCTGTAAAATAAACAGTTTACATTGAAGCACTGACAACATGGGGATTATTTCCATTCTAAAATCTTTTCCCACAGCTCAAAAAGGTTGACATCGATCCATCTCTTCCCATCCATACCTTAGTAGTCACATCATTAAGTTACATGTTGTCATTCTGGATTTTTTTCAACATGAATTTTAAACGGATGACTTTATTGTACTGTTTGTAGTGTATATTATACTGGTCTCTGTTGCACCACAATCCACCTTGAGTCTCAGTGAGAAAGACAATAAACGATGCAAATCTCTCCCTTATAATAATTGAGTAAGACACAGAGGCACGCAAATGCGCACCTACAGTGTTTGGATGAATGCCCTGTCCGTCAGCACCTTCCCCGGAGTCCATTGGACGTCGCGCCTAATGCCCACCACGGAGCACTCCCCCCCCCAAGACGCAGAGGCACGCAAATGAGCACCTACAGTGTGTGGATGAATGCCCTGTCCGTCAGCACCTTCCCTGGCGTCCATTGGACGTCGCGCCTAACTCCCACCTTGGAGCACTCCCCCCCCCACTATCCAAGGCGGCCGGGAAGGGGCTTGCCGCGTCCACCTTCCCTGTGCCGCCTTGCCGCGTGCGACAGGCGCAGCACGCGGTGGAGAGGACTCCTTGGCCGGCTGCGCTTCTTCCTGAGGTGGCCAGCCAGGCCTGCAGTCGCCCCAAAGCCTTGGCCCTGGTCCCTCCTGCCCGCCTCGGAGGGGACGCCAAGGTGAGCGACGGCGCGCTCCAGCGACACATGGTGGCAAGTCCCCCCAAGGCCACCGCCTGCCTCCCTCGGGGGCCAGCCGAGCCCCCCACGACCGCTGCCACCGACCCCAACCACCGCTGCTCCCTCGCCCTTCGAGGCAGCGGCGGACACAGCCCCTTCCTGCCCGCCTTGCCTCGGCTGCAAGGAGTTCCCATTTCCCCGGACACCCGCCCTCTCCACGTCTGGCCTGGACCGTGCGGCAACAGGACACGACCCGCCGAGGTCAGCCTCCCCATGCCCTTCGCTTCTCACCAGCACCGCTTTAAAAAGTTAGTCGCCTGCGCGAGCCAGGCCCACTCTCCGGGACGCCTGCGATGGGAGGGGGGGTGCCCCGGCGACGCACGGACCCAGACCACCCACACACACCCGCTAGCGCTCGTTGTATTCATACCTGCAACGGGCCTTTCTCCTAGTAAATAAATAAATAGATAGATAAAAACTTTTTGCAATATTCAGTTAGATCTAGTGGTCCCTTTCCAATAAGAACTCCTTCCCCCAATTTTTTTTCTTAATTAGTAGACAGAATCACCTGAGCCAACATTTTATAGCTGCAAGTTAATAAGCAATTACCTTTATTTCCTTTATCTACAGTTATTTAAATCATTAAGCAAGAATACTTGGGCTATAAATGTAAGTGCACTGTTATTTCATGTGAGATCTCTACAATAAACTTAACCCCAGCTCTCCACACTGGAGAGCCAGCATGGTATAGCAGTTAAGAGCAGTGAACTCTAATCTGGAGGACCAGGTTTGATTCTGCACTCCTCCACATGAAGCCAGCTGGGTGACCTTGGGTCAGTCACAGTTTTCTCAGAGCTCTCTTAGCCCCACCTACCTCACAGAGTGTCTCTTGTGGGGAGAGGAAGAGAAGGTGATTGTAAGCTGCTCCGAGATTCCTGGGTAGTGAAAAGCGGGGTATAAAACCATCTCTTCTTCTCCTTCTCCTTCTCCTTCTTCTCCTCCTCCTCCTCCTCCTCCTCGTCCCCCCCCCAACTCTCTTGTTTTGCTTTGGTTGTTATGCCAGCAGTGAAACAATACATTTGAAATGTCTTACCCAGGCATAATACTGTTTGAACAAGATTTGATAGAAGTTCCTGCATCCACTATCTGCTGCACCAGTCTTTGCCTCTACTTAGCACTCACACTCCCAGACAACTGCTGCCCTGAGACACCATAACAAAACTCTGTTTCTTATGAGCAAGAACACAGCTTGTTTGCCTCGCCTGCAAACCCTGTCCCACTTCCTTCTCCCTCCTCCCCTCATGCACCAAGTATAATTGAAAGCTTCCTGGTTTTGGAAAAGTTCAGTTAAACTCCAGTTTAAATTTCAAATGCAAACATCGGGGTAAACTGGATTTTGGTTTTCTCCACAAACCATGATTCTAAACCACACTGTAATCCCACTATAGAAACCCAGTTTACGTGGAAATCCCAGCCTGCTCACATCATCTGGATATCCTACCAAACTGGCATTTGGTTGAGGCTTCCCAAACCAAAGTTCTCAATTGTGTTCTGCACTTGAGGGGAGGAAGGAACAGGGCGAGAAAGGGGACACAGAGTCAAGGCAAACAAACTGCATTAATCCCTTTCACAAATTTGTTTGTCATAGTATCTGAATGCAGTCTGTGCCAATGAGACAGTGCAATAGTTAACAGAAACCAGAAACACATATTGGGACAAGTCTGTTTGGTGATGATGGGTTAGTTATTTTGACTGAATGATGTCCCTTTCAGGTATATACACAAGAAAGAGGACCCACGAAACTCGCGGAGGGAGGAGCTGGGGAGCTCCACACTGAACAGGCGGCGGAAGAAGAAGCAGAAGCAGATGTTCCCCGTCTCCTCCACCACCCCCTTAACTACCTCCCCCCGGCCTCTTCCCCCCCCCCCCCCGCTCCGAGCAACCTTGAAGTGTGGCCTGCGCCAGTCTCCCTCCCTCCCGTCACCGCTGCTGGGCCTCACCTGTCGGTCATTCCCGTCCGCCCGCACTGAGGCGGACACATCTGGTAAGGCTCGCCGCTCTCCCCCGTCCAAAGCGCCAGTTCCCCCCCCCAGCCTGGCTGGTCTCTCCCTGCCTGGCCGCCTTCCCAGCCTTGTCCTGGCCTCCCGTCGCGTGTTGCCGCCGCGCCATTTGCAGAGCATTCCCTGCGCATGCGCAGGGAACGCTCTGTAACTTTTTGGAGGATTTAAATATCCCCCCGATATGTTTTCAAAGTTTTTCGATTTTTGTGCACACGTGGGGACCGCCCCACGTGTGCACAAACCTCTCCCTGCCCCCCAGGTGGCCCCGGAGTGTGGATTTAGATATCCGCACGCACGGGGCCACTTCAGTATTAGTATATAGATGCTAAGATCATCTCTCCCCTTTCTATCCTTCCAACTGCCTGGAAAAATGAAACCAACATAACACTTGTCAGATCTGAAATGTCAAGCTATAGTGTAATGTTTTCCTCCCCCTCCTAGGTACAGGAAGGGTGTTAGAAGGGCCTGGAGCCATCACCTTTGCACCAACTGTTTCCAAATGGACATTCCTTCCAGTCTTCATCAAAGAATGGTACTCGGTGGTGGGATTGGGCCTGACAATTCCTTATCAGAGGATGAGGACACCATGGCGGTAGATCCCATGGAGGACAAAACCATGACAGACCCTGATGTGCTGGGGCGCTCAACCCCCCCCCCCCAAGGGCTGTCAGGGAACTTGCAGCCTGCTGTGGCTATTGGGCCAGAGGTCCAGGAGGCTCAGGAGCAGGAACTACCACCAGAGCCTGAGATTGCTGAAGGACCTGTGAAGAAGAGTGGTTCACCCCACTGACAGCATATATCCAACTGGTGCTTCACCAGCTGCACTGGCTCCAAGTTGAATACCGGATCAGGTTCAAGGTTCTGGTGTTAACCCTTAAGGCTCTAAACGGTCTGGGACCAATGTACCTATGGGACCACCTCTCCTGGTATACCACCAGGAGCACTGCACTCTGGAGAGAAGAATCATCTGGTGATCCCTGGCCTGAAAGATATCTGGCTGTCCTCAACCAGAGCCAAGGACTTTTTAGCCCTGACACCAGCTTGGTGGAACTCTGCCAAATGACATCTGTGCCCTGCAGGATTTAATGCAGTTCTGCAAGGCCTGTAAGACAGAGATGCTCCACCAGGTTGAGAACAGTAATGGTTGGTTTCCATCTATCCTGGCCTCCTCGTTTAGGACACAAATTAGTCCTAAATGCCATCTGTATTAGTTGTTGTAATTAATTATTGTATCTATTACTGTTTTAACTGTTTTTAATTTTGATTATAAATGTGTTTATTGATATGTTGTTCACTGCCCTGATCCCTGTGCACAGGGGAGGGCACTCTATAAGTCCAAATAATAAATAATAAATAAATAATAAATTGCCAAGGACCCTGTAGTCACCCCCAAGACCCTGAGAGCAGAGACAACTGAAAATCCAAGTAGAAGCAGAGCTCAAAGGGTAGAATATACAACTATTTTTTAAATTTAATTTAATTTTTTTAATTATATCCTACCCTCTCCACATAGCAGGCTCAGGGTGGGTTCCATCAGATATAATAAACAATATTCAGTATACAAAAATTAAAACAGTTAAAACACCAATAAAATACAGCAACATTCATCCGGTACAAGTTAGTTAAAGCCTCACAGATGTCATCTCTTTCAAGTTTTGGCCCTTAGATGGTAATACAGTTCTGACCCACTGAAGGGAGGCCCAGTAGAGAGGGAGGGATGTCCGCCACCCTAATTAAAAGCCTGGTGGAAGAGCTCCATCTTGCAGGCCCTGTGGAACTGTAAAAGGTCCCACAGGGCCATGATCTCATATGGGAGCTCATTCCACCAAGTAGGGGCCAGGGCTGAAAAAGTGGACATCCCTGGGGCCGGGGACCACCAGAAGATGTTAGCTAGCACTCTCTTGGAGGATTGGCTACATTAGGGGTGTGTCGCCTAATATGCAAAGGCGTTCCTGCTACAAAAAGAGCCCTGGACTGAGCAGATAGTAAAGCCCCTTTGTGGCTCATAGTTGCCTGAGGCCTCTCAACTGACCACAAGGCATCTGGAATGCTATGTCAATCACAAGGTTTTGCAGGATGTTGGACAATGAGGATGCTGGATCACTGCTACAGCTGCAGGGACTCACTCCCACAAATAGCCTCAGTTCACCTCTGGCTGTTGTTGGAGCAACAGCTCTGACAGTGCTTGCTCGCCTCAACTTGACTGCTACCTGCTTTTGGGTCCCTGGGTGTGAACAGGACACCTGGCCTGGAACCTCCCAGCATTCTGTGATTCGCCTGGCCTACTAGAAGGTACTTAGTGGTGGTACCCACTACCCTTTCTCCAAGTTTCCAAAATGCTTGCAGGCTTAACAACGTTAATATACATCCTTAGTTCTTATGTGCTAAAGGCATATTTGAATAACTATGGTATTTTATATTTTCAAAGAAAGAACAGAAATGCTCCTCTGTTTCTCTAGTTTTCAGTGAAACCAGCAGTATTTTTACCTAGCATGGGCTCATTTTATTGTGTCTGCACAATGCCTCCTACATTCCACTTTAAGACCATTTTCATTTTCAGACAGAGTCATTTCTATTTTCCCCATCTCCCATCCTCCTTTTTTTGTGTTGTTTCCCAATGTCTGTTAAAGAGTTTGGATGAACTTAGTGACCTTTTAGTTGTTCCTTTGAAGAGTATTCTTGTTAATTTAGGTGATCCCAGTCCCTTTACAGTTAATAAGGAAAGCTGGGTCTATCTATATTTGGATTTAATCCTACTCAACTTGCAAATAGTTCTTCCAGATATATAATGTAAAATTACACCTTCCAGAGTCTCATTGAGTGCTTTTATGCAAATATTGCTAAGTCTATATGCCGAACAACTAAAAGAGCAAGGTAAATGAGTGCCAAACATTGCCAGTTGCTCTTGATCCACATTTTCAGAAGAAGAGGAGTAGGTTTCTATACCCCGCTTTTCTCTACCCTAAGGAATCTCAAAGCAGCTTGCAATTGCCTTCCCTTCCTCTCTCCACAACAGGCACATTGTGAGGTAGGTGGGGCTAAGAGAGTTCTGAGAGAACTGTGACTGGCCCAAGGTTACCCAGCAGGGTTCATTTGGAGGAGTAGGGAATCAAACCAATTAGATACCACCACTCTTAACCACTGTACCACGCTGGCTCTCAGGATGCATTCAGACTGGCATTTTGGCCCAACATAGTGGCTTTTTCCAAATGGATTAAATGGGCTTGGTCACACATACACATTTGTCAGCCATTCCACAGTCATACGCATCCCATTGTACAATGAGTTGGAAACAGAGGAAAAGCACATGTGGTGCTTTTGGTTCCCTGTGCATTAATCCTGTGTGGGTGGATGTTCAAGACATGGTGGAGTACATGCAGAATGGATTGGTGATCTGAACTTGCCAAGCCATTACAGGTGGGTGTTTTGCTCTCCCCCCATGCGCATAAGTGTGTAGGTGCCCCGATAGCCATCCAGCACTGCATGGGCGCCCAAGTGCTTGAGGCAAGTGCAGCCATCCACAGTGACAAGGACTTCCTCATGCTGCCAGCCCCCCCAAAATGATGTGCAGTCCCCACATGGAGGGCCATACAGCTGATGCTGTTGTTGATTAGGGCTCACAACCCTTGCCTGGCTTCTGGCCCCAGATATTCAATTTCCACCCAGCCAGCATTCTTGGAGCCACAGCCAAGATGGCAGCTGTCAGAGGAGTGTGTGAAGAATCCGTCATAGCCCCCATGTGATATGAAGTCACCTCGAGGTGTGGTGTCTGACCAGTATTCTCCATCCCCAATTGGAGCAGAGATATTTAGCCCACCCCCAAATAGCCCCAAGCTACCAGTCTGACTGCAGCCTAAGTCTCCAGAATATCTAGTTCTAGCAAGTTCACAGAGTGATTTCAACGAAAGGTTTTCATGCCTTCCAGACTTCCTCTGACAAAACATTTCACAGGGTTAGTACAATGGCCAAAACATCATGGATCAAACAGAAGGGGTATATACCTAGCTATGGGTGGATACGCTAAGTAATAACTGTGCAGAAGAATGCAATTGTCACACGGACTCATGGAGGATAGGTCCACCATTGGTTTCTAGCTATGCTGACTAATGGGAACTTCCAGACTGAGAAGCAGCAAATCTCTGGATCTCAGTACTAGGAAGCAACATTGGGGAAGGAAGTTGGGAGTAAGCAGTGAAGTGGCTAAATTTGTGGATGATACGAAGTTGTTCAGGGTGGTGAAAACCAGTGAGGATTGTGAGGCACTACAAAGGGATCTGTCAAGGATGGGCAAGTGGGTGTCAACATGGCAAATGGGGTTCAATGTGGCCAAGTGCAAGGTGATGTACATTGGAGCCAAAAATCTGAACTGGCAAAGACTGATCAAGAGAGAGATCTTGGAGTTGTAGTAGATAATTCACTGAAAATGTTGAGACAGTGTGTGACTGCAATTAAAAAAGGCCAACGCTATGCTGGGGATTATTAGGAAGGGAATTGAAAACAGATCAGCCAATATCATAATGCCCCTATATAAATCAATGGTGCAACCTCATTTGGAATACTGTGTGCAGTTCTGGTCACCACACCTTTAAAAGGATATTATAGCATTGGAAAAAGTGCAGAAAAGGGCAACTCGAATGATAAAAGGGTTGGAACACTTTCCCTATGAGGAAAGGTTAAAGCGCTTAGGGCTCTTAAGCTTGGAGAAACGACGACTGAGGGGAGACATGATTGAGGTTTATAAGATTATGCATGGGATAGAGCAGGTAGAGAAAGAGGTACTTTTCTCCCTTTCTCACAATACAAGAACTTGTGGGCACTCCATGAAATTGCTGAGCGGTCAGGTTAGAACGGATAAAAGGAAGTACTTCTTCACCCAAAGAGTGATTAACACATGGAATTCACTGCCACAGGAGGTGGTGGCGGCTACAAGCCTGGACAGCTTCAAAAGGGAATTAGATAAGCATATGGAGCAGAGGTCCATCAGTGGCTATTAGCCACAAGGTGTAGATAGGGGCTCTGGGGCAAGTGATGCTCTGTCTTCTTGGTGCTTGGGGGTGGGGTCAACAGTAGGAGGGCTTCTAATGTCCTGGCCCCACTGGTGGACCTCCTGATGGCACCTGGTAATTTTGGCCACTGTGTGACAGAGTGTTGGACTGGATGGGCCTTTGGCCTGATCCAACATTGGCGTCTCTTATGTTCTTATGTTCTAAGGCATTGGGCTCAGTGCCCTGTTTGATGGGTTTCTATGGCAACTGATTGACCACTGAGTGAAACAGGATGGTCTGAGCCAGCAGACCTTATGTTCTTATCGTCACAGGTTCATACAATCTAAATATGCACTTTTCCCTCTTCTGTCCCTCTTCTTATGTGAACATCATATTAAAACTGTATTCTGCATAAACAAAATGAATTTATTATTTCATTATCACAGTGATTTCAAGTTGGGATGTTACATTGGGGCTGCTGTTCTTTGAAATATTCATGACACAGTTCAGAATATTTTAATGAATGTAGCTATCTTGGACTTCACACATCACTAGTCCATCCCTAACATGATTACATCTATTATACATAATTGGCCCACTCCATGTATTCAGTCATTCAGACATTCAGTTCTAAACTTCCAGCCCATCTCTTCTCAACTACCTCTCTGTCCATGTCAACCAGCAGCCCAGATGCCATGCCTTGCCTACTACCATCTCTAAATGAGCCTGTTCTCTTCTTTAGGGAAAAAAACTGAGGGAAAATAGTAATTGAGCCTTTATGCTTTCTCTCTGTCCTCTGTTAGAATTTTTCAATTTTCACCCAACAGTGGGCCCATAGTCTCTTTTATCTGGCATTGCTCCTCACATATCTGAAGAAGAGTTTCTTGTTGTAGTGAGCCTCCCTGATCATCTTTAACTCACTGTGAGCCTTGGCCTCTCAGATGGCTGACCTACATGCCTAGCAACCTGCAGATACTCTTCTTTAGAGGTATGTCCTCCCTCCATTTCTTGAACATTTACTTTTCCCCCCTTAGCACATCACACAGTTCTCTGTTCATCCACATTGGCTTCTTTGATCCTGTACCATGTTTCCTTCTTGTTGAAATAGATATGGCTTGAGCTTGCAAGAGCTCTTGTTTTAGGAGAGCCCACCCTTCACTTGCTCCTTTACCTTCCAGCAGTCTTGCCCATGGAATGATTCTCATCATGCCTCTGAGTTTATTAAAGTCTGCCCTACTGAAATCTAGCATAAACGTGTGGCTATGAACTTTCTTGGTCCCCCACAGCAAAAGGAATTCTAGCAGGACATGTCCCCTTCTTCCTAAGGTCCCCCCCCCCACCTTCACCTCATCTACCATCTCTTGCCTCTTGGTTAATATTTGCCCCCCCCCCAGTCTGAATAACGAGACAGACAACAGTTTGGAAGTAAACAAGGGCCACTTTATTAACTATTTAAGAACATAACAGTGTGGCAAGGGACAAACTAAGCGAGCACGGAACAGGCAAGGCAGGTGTCACTCCCTGACCAACCTCCTTGCCCTTCATGGGCGAGTCACCAGCTCCAGTTTTGATCCAACAGTCTGGCTTGCAACCGGCAGCCCAGCAAACTAGTTGCCTCTCAGGAGCCCCTACCCCTGAAGCCATACAACTTGCAGGGAGGAGCCTGCCCCAAGAGGTTCCCAGAGGTGATCACCATTCCCCACCCTGAACCCTAAAATCCGAAGGTAGTTCCTGATGACCCCCTGTTCCCCAATGGGAAAATGCCATAAGGTGCTCACCGGTTCCGCTTTCTTACCCACACAAACCTGCCACGACCAAGGTCAAGCCTCTGCTTTGGCCTTTGCGGCCATCCCACAGCCCAAGGCTAATCTAATCCCTTGTCACAGGTCTTGCAAAAATAACTCATTACCCTTGTCTGACAAATGCACCCCGTCAACCCTATACAGGTCCTGGAACTCGACCCGTATGTCGGGGTGCGGCAAAAATTGCCCCAATCCAGCCTCTATGACCTTCTTCGTTTGTCGGTTGGTTTTACGCCTTGCACTGTCAATACACTGGGGGTCTCCTAAATTACGCCACACCTGGCGGGGCAGAATAGCCGACCAGACTATCTGCACACTGGGCCACCTTGCTCTTATCATTGCAAAGTCACCCTCAGCTTGTAACTCAAGGGCTTTGCCCTTCATTAAACCTAGGTTGTTACCCCCCCCCCTAGGTGTACCACCAAAATGTGTGGAGGAGGCCCCCCGCCTCTCTTTGAATAACAGGGGAAGGAGTGAAGGCCATCTCATGCCCCTCCTTCCCATCCATTCAACAACAGCCCACTCACTAAGGCCCAGTTGAGAACTGATGGGTGTCCTTCTGGCCCTGTGGGCGGCCCAGAAAACCATGCTGTGGCCTCAGACAGTGACTCTTTGTCTCGCCCCATGGCCTGCAGCACCTGAAATAAGAACCCCATTAATAACTTAAACATTAAACTTTACAATCCCACACACATCCCTTGTAGCATCGTGATTTCCAGCGACCTATCTGCTGAATCTCCCTATTGGAATACCCCATGGCTACCACCGTTGAAGCCACCCCAATCCAGAAGGAGTTGGTTCCGAAGCAAAACCCACCTAGTCCCAACCAGACCAGCGCTTTCTATGTTAGGGCCCAAAATTGAAACTTAGTGAGGGGGTGCCATCCCTATGTCAAAACAGATTGCCTTCGTCCTCACCCTGCATGGCTAAATATTGGCATAAAGCCAACACAGGGCATAACTCCACCTCAGAACAATGTCCCAACTCAGTAACAGATCCCTTGCCAAGTTGGTCAGTCACCTTCACCTCATCTACCATCTCTTGCCTCTTGGCCAATATTAAGTTGGGTATGGCTGAGCCCCTGGTAGCTTCCTCCACCATTTGATAAAGGAAGTTGTTGGCCAGACAGGTCAGGAAGTTGTGTGACTGTGGACACTTTGCAGAGTTTGTCTCCTAGCACACATCAGGGAAGCTGAAGTCACTCATAACTACCAGGTAATGTTGTTTGGATACCCTGTCAAGCTGTTCAAAGAGGGCAGCATCCGCCTCCTCATCCTGGTCAAGAGGTCTGTAGCAGACTCCAACCACAATACTTATCCTCACCCAAATACTTTCCACTGGGCTGTCACCCTTCTCCTCCAGTGGCAAACAAACCCTCTTCTCAAATACAGTGACACTCTGCCTCCTCTTCAACCCTTTCAATTTTTCTTGAACAACTCATATCCATCCACTACTACATTCCAGTCACGGGAATCATCCCACCTAGTCTCTGTAAGGGCTACTAAATCATATTCCTCTGTCTGCATTACAGGCTCAAGCTCTTCCTTCTTATTGCCCAAGGTTTGGGCTTTGGTACATAGACACCTGAAGACCCAGACCTTTTGCTCCATTAGACCCAGCCCTCCCAGGTGGGCCTCTGTTGCTTGCTCTCCTTCATTTAAATCTCTATTTTGGTCATCTCCTTCCTCTTGTGGTGTCAATTTAAAGCCCTCTTGATGACTCTCCCTATTCTTCCTGACCTTGACAGGTGAAGTCCATCATGTGCTAGTAAATTGTCATCCAGAAAACCTAGCCTGTGGTCCCAGAATCCAAATTGCTCCTGCTGGCACCACTAACGCAGCCAGTGGTTCACCCCCATTATCATCTGTTCCCATCATATTCCCCTTCCTATGACAGGAAGGAGCGAAGAGACCATGACCTGTGCCCCCATTCCCTTCGGCTTCCTCCCAAGAGCTTCATAATCAGCCTTAATGTTTTTGATAGTGTTCATGGCCATGTCATTAGTTCCCACATGGACCATCACGAATAGGTAATACTCTGTAGGTTTGACAAGTTTGGGGATCCTGTCTATAATATTTTAATATTTTTCATCCTTGGCAAGCAACACACCTCTCCGGCCAGGGAGTCAGGCCTGGACACATGATGTTCTATACCCCTTAGCAGGGAGTCACCTATGACTAGCACCTTCATTTTCCTTGCAGTGCCATTTTTTCGAATCTCCCCATCCTCCCCCCTCTGTCTTCCTTGTATCTGATACTTCTGTTGGCAGTGTTTCCATCTCTGCCTCTACCACAAGGGCCTGGTGTTGATTCCATAGTTCTAATGGCACTGAGTTTGGGGTTGTGCTGTAGTGCTCTGAGGCGTTTTCCCAGCATTAAAAAAAAAAGACATATGTTCACGGCCCCAATTTGGATCAGGGCCATTGAGTGAGGAGAAAGGTATTTGATCTTCTAGCTGTATTGTTTCTTCCACTTAAACCATTACCACTCCCGCCCCCATACGTATTAGTCTAAGGAAAAGAAAACAAAACAAAAAGCAAGCACACTCTATTTGTCTGCCTTTTTCTCCATTTCAGAGCTAAGAGTAGTGCAGGGACTGTCAATGTTGACTGATGAAACCAGGCAGAAGGGAGAATCAAGCACCCTCCCTTTCACACCATGTCCCTGATATGAAGTGAGGGTCTACATGATTCTTATTTTTCTTTAAAAATGCAAGAAAGATACAATCAGGAATTCTCCAGTGTCCAACCCAGTTAGGCTTACTGGAGGGCAAGCTCCCTCCCCTGGAGCTCCAAGCCCCTCTGGGCCTCTTCACTTGAACAGGAGCAAGAGACAAGGGACTTTGCCCAGTGACATGTGACACTGCAATGTCACTTCCAGTTTGTATCCAGAAATGACATTGCAACACTCTAGGAATCACTCTTCTCTATGGAAGGAATATATCAGTGTCACGTTTCATCATGTGACATCGCTCCCCGCCCACCAAAGGCACCCACAGGTTGCATTCAGCTGGCCACCTTATGATCTAGTTAGGCCTTCAGATGCAACAAATCACACAGGCAGTATTTCAACCATTTTTTGTTTTTGTTTTCAAGGAGAAAGTTCATGGAAAGACTATAACTACAGGGAGAGAATACAATTATCAGTGAGAATGATAGTGGCAGCAATATTCTAGTAAAAGCTTCCTAAGTTGATAGATGGTAGAGTTGTATATGGTTTGAAAGAGACTCTGCTGTTTGTTGTGTGTATGTGTATGTATATTTTCACCCACTTTTGCTTCTGGGAAATAGGCTTTGCAGATTTTCTGCTACTCCAGGAGTCTACAAGTCTACAAAACCTTTTTGACTAGAAGGAACAATGGGACAAAAGAAAGATGTGTACATTATTGAAACAATGCCTCTTTCAAGCCACTTTCAACTTTCTTAAAAACTGTTATATGTCTCCTGCCTTTGCTATCTTTAAGGAGACTAAAGAAACAAGATAGCATACATTCTCAGAAATATTAATAATGCTTCTTAAAATTCTCTTTTGCCTGCCAGTCTACCAGAATTCAGTGGCCCTGAGAATCGTCTAAGATAGCCTGCAAGACATATTCCTTCTGGACATTTTAATGATGCTTCATTTAGACAAAGTACATAGGAGGAATCCCTGGGTACAAAATAAGGAGCCACCTATAATGGCTCATTAGCAGTGTTAGTTCACCAGTCCATTCATCTCTCTTGTTAAGCATTTAATCCACACATCAATCAGTTCCTCTGCATCTGGTACTTAATCTGTGGTAAAAAAAAAAGAAAGAGTGAATTTAATTCCCTTATACACCACAGAGATGGACTCATTATTTTCTCTCTTTGAGGATGCATGTTACTAACAGTGGCTAATTTTTCCTTTCCTCAAACCGCTGATGAATTCTTTTCTGCAACAATTTTAAGAGTATAAGGAGGAAATGTGAGGACCTGATAATAGCAAAACTGTGCCAGTCCAGAAGACCCAATCCTGAAGAGGTATTAACAACAACAACAACAAAGCAACCAAGAAAGCTTTTAGGTTGAATTTTAGCAACATACTGACTACTAAGATGATACCACTCCATGAGTACTCCAAGGAGACACAGAGCAGTTCTAGAGCTTGGCTCATAAAAATGGCCCAGGTGTGAAAGACACAAGCCCCTCATTTTCCCATGCAGCAATCCCCAGCAGGATCAGGCCTCTTCAGCATTTTGAAAAATTGAAAATCAAGCTCTAAAATGGTGCTACTTCCCTGTGGTGGCCTTGGGAATCAGCTATTATTTACTTTGGCTGTACGTCACAGTGCTGAGTGGTGAGTGAACTCTCTGTTCAGACATTTCCACTTTCCAGGACCCACTCCTGACTTTAAGGAAAAGTTTATTTATTTGTTTCAAATCCCATTTGAAAACCTTATTTATCCCACACAATAAGACAACATAAGAACATAAGAGAAGCCAATGTTGGATCAGGCCAATGGCCCATCTAGTCCAACACTCTGTCATACAGCGGACAAACATACCAGGTGCCATAAGGAGGTCCATCAGTGGGGCCAGGACACTAGAAGCCCTCCCACTGTTGCCCCCCCCCCAAGCACCAAGAAGACAGAGCATCACTTGCCCCAGAGCCCCTATCTATACCTTGTGGCTAATAGCCACTGATGGACTTATGCTCCATATTCTAATCTAATTCCCTCTTGAAGCTGTCCATGCTTGCAGCCACCACCACCTCCTGTGGCAGTGAATTCCATGTGTTAATCACTCTTTGGATGAAGAAGGACTTCCTTTTATCTGTTCTAACCTGACTGCTCAGCAATTTCATTGAGTGCCCACGAGTTCTTGTATTGTGAGAGAGGGAGAAAAGTACTTCTTTCTCTACCTGCTCTTTCCCATGCATAATCTTATAAACTTCAATCATGTCACCCCTCAGTCGTCGTTTCTCCAAGCTAAAGAGCCCCAAGCATTTTAACCTTTCTTCATAGGGAAAGTGTTCCAACCCTTTTAACATTCAAGTTGCCCTTTTCTGCACTTTTTTCCAATGCTATAACATCCTTTTTGAGGTGTGGTGACCAGAACTGTACTCAGTACTCCAAATGAAGCTGCACCATTGATGTATACAGGGGCATTATGATACAGCCTTTCTACCTGCACCAATTTCCCCATTTGAAACAGCCCCAGGGTTACTATTTGCCCCACTGGGAGACTTCATGTGTGTGTATTCATCTAGTGCTCTCAGGACCATTTTAGGTCAGGTAAACAGCACAAAGGTGAGGCTGAAGCCCCTTCCCCTTCCCCTGTTGTCCCGATGATCAATGCTCTGCACACTTTAGAAGTGAGCTCCTACATGGAACTCGCAGTTGCCCTTTGGCTGCAAGTCCCCTGCAGCAGTTACATGCCAAATGTTGGACCCCAAACTTATTACCCTACTCCACTTGCTCTGCAACCTGTCTGCACTATGGTAGCAATCCTAAGCAGGTCTGCTGAGAAGGCAGTCTCATTTTAGTCAATGGGACGTACTCCTAAGAAAGGGTTCTTAGGGGACTGCAGCTTATGAGTTCGTGGGACAAGAATGGAATAAAAATGTATCAAGGTGTGAAAAGGGGTCTGGGCAGGAGGAGAGCCAATGCCTTTCCAAACACCCTAGACTGTAAGCAAGTGCCAGTCTTCTTCTCCACCGCTAATACTGTGCTATTACTACTGTTCCAGTGCAGAATTTTTGTGACAGGCGGAAGGGATTTGCCAGGCAGATGCAGGTTTCCTATTAAATGAGGGCCCCACTGAGTACTCAATGTATCCTCATTTCTACGGGTTTCATTCTTCCTGTGCTACATGTCATCTAACTTCAAGTCAGAGTTGGAGAGCTGCTTTTGGAAAACAGCAACAACCAAGTGTAGCATAAATGCTATACACAGCAAACAATAGAGAAAGAGCCAAGAAGAGTATCCCCTCTATGGTGTGCCAGTGTTAAAGCTTTGATTAGTTAATGCTGGACTTTATCGAACCACATTGAAATGACCTCCCTTTCGACTCCTCTTTCCTGGCAACAACAGCCTTGGCGTAGCCCAGTAAATAGCCCTTGCATATTCGCCAGGCAAGGTTGCTTTCCCCCCACCACTCTGATACAATTGCTCTGTTTTCTGAATCTTTTATTCCTTTACAACCCTCCTTCTCCCAGAATTCAGAGAAGGCATGAGAAAGGAAATCATATTTTACTTTACTGCTATTCAGAAATAGTAACAAAACCAATTTTTCTTTGGTTTGAAGCCACCCACACTTGACTGTCTCTAAACGCTGAGAGAAATGAAAATGTTGTTTCTTTTCATTTGTGCAGAAATGAATGCTATCACTTGACAGTAAAACAACATACCATACAGTAGATCTTAAATGGAGCCACTGCTAATACTGTGCTATTACTATTGGTAAGGAGGTGTAGGTTCTTTGAGTATTTAGCGTCATGTATTTGTGTACGGCAACAATAGGGTTTTGTTATCTTCTGTTTGTTTTCCCTGTGAGGTAATTTAGGCAGAGAGAGACAGACAGACTGACACTGTGGCTCAGCAGTACAGCATCTGCTTGGTATGCAGAAGGTCCTAGGTTCAATTCCTGGCATCTCCAGTTAAAAGAATCAGTTAAAAGGTGATGCAAAAGACCCTGGAGAGCCACTTCCAGTACGAGGAGACAATATTGGCTTTGATGGACTAATGGTATATTCAGTATGAGGCAGTTTCATGTGTTCAAGGCAAAGGGGAATAAAGCCAAAGTCAGCCAATAAAACTTCACAGCAGAGCAGAGGTTTGAATCCGAGCCTTTTCGGCTCTATTATGACAAGTTAACCACTACACCACACTGCCCTAGAAATGTGTTGTATTAAGTATTCATTTTATTTTTAATTCTATAAAAGTTGGTGCCAGAAAAATCATGATTTGTGGGCACAGAAATCAAGAGAATTGGAAATTGGGAGGGGGGGGGGGGGGGGGGAAGCCCCAAGAACTGTGGTTTCCTAAGATGTCAGTTTCCAGTCCTTTAAACATTCTCTATTTTCTCATTAAAAAAAAATATATCTCAAACCAGAGAGCCAGACATATGTTTTGGAAGTTTTCCAGCATAAATATAACAAAAGCAAAAGGCTGAGTGGATTAAAGATGAGTGTGATGCAAATTAAAGAGAAAGTGAAGCTTTGGCCAAAGTACTGAAAATAGGGAGAGAAGCCAAAAGAGAAGTCGAAGAGATGCACATTTCCCTTAGGCAATGCAATGCGCACCCCCTTCCCCACAGCCCTGAACGTCTTCATTTAGCCCAATAGCCATCCAGTACTGTTGCAAGGCCAGACATTTAATCAACAGGATTCCAAAATGAGGCTAAACAAAAAACAACAAAGGAATATGAGGAGGCACATGTTTTGTCACAGAACCAAGACCCCACCTCTTTATGAATGAAAGAGGCGGCCTGATAAGACTGAGGTCTCCAACTCTATTGGCTCTCAATAAGATCAACATCTGATCAGTCCACAGTTCGATTCATAGGGCTGCCAGCTGTGGGTTGGGAAATACCTGGAGATTTTGAGGATGAAGCCTGGGGAGGGGCCTCAACATGGTACATTGCCATAGAGTCCACCCTCCAAAGTGGTCATTTTCTCTGAGATCAGTTGTAATTCCAGGAAATCTCCAGGCCCCACCTGGAGGTTGGCAACCAAAAGGACAGAATATTCTTTGGGGGCGTCCACACTATGGAAGCAGGAGCTCTTCCTTGACTCCTCTTGGTCAATGTAATGTGTCTTGCTTTGGCAACAAAGCATAGGCAACACAGGCAGATGTGTGGCCAGTGTGTGTCCCATTGTTACTTTGTGGAGGTAGAGAATCCTGCTGTATTAAATCCCCATTGTAACAGTGTGAAAAGGTGCTCCCAGAAGCAGAAGGTGGTGTGCTTCCTGGGAGGAAACAGAAACCAGTCAAGAATAACAACCACTTCCTCTGGATTTGTAGGAGACAACAGGTCGCAGGCTGAGGAACCCATGTAAAGCCCATCCTTTAAAATAAAGTTTAAGTCAGTCTGGCTAATACAGAGTCTTCTGCTGTAGTTACTCTTTGAGTTACAAAACCCCTGACTTCTTTGCTTCCTACATGGGTCTTAAAGCCTACTCTTCTGGTTTCCTTTTACCATGAGTCCGTAGCCATATCCACTCGCTACTTATGCTTGGGATTGAACCTAGGACCTTCTGCATGCAATTCAGTTGCTCTTCCACTAGGCCACAGCCCCACCCAGTCTGCCCTCCACTGAAGCCAGGCCTGCCCAAGAGGTTGATAGCATGCCTGACCCAGCAGGGCTGGGAAAGGCAGGAACAGCCACTGCATGGGGCAGCCCTGAGCCTTAATGTGCTGCTGGCTGGCATCAGCTGGCTGGGGGGAAAATAGGGCAGCCATTTAAGGGAAGTGGAGGGTGAGGCTGGAGGCCAACCCAATTGGCAACCACTCCTGCCAATCAACTCAGGAGGGTGGAGCAACCCTCATGGAGCCAGTAAGAGGAAGGGGAGGGCAAACTCCTAGGAGTCTCCCTCATAAGGACCAAAGACTCAAGCCTGGGAGGACATGCTTGCCAGTTTGGTGTAGTGGTCAGGAGTGTGGACTCTAATCTGGAGAACCAGGTTTGATTCCCCACTCCGCCAAATGCAGCTGCTGGTATGACCGTGGGTCAGTCACAAGCTATTTCAAAACTGTTCTCTCAAGAGCAGTTCTCAAAGAGCTCTCTCATCCCCACCTACCCCACAGGGTGTCTGTTGTGGGGAGGGGAAGGGAAAGGAGACTGTAAGCCACTCTGAGACCCCTTTGGGTAGTGAAGGGTGGGGTTGTCTTCTCCTGTCAGCTAACCAGCTACAGGCAGTGCTCCCACTGAGTTAGTGTGAGCTAGCTCACAGTTTTTTAGCCTCCAGCTCACACATATTTGTCTTAGCTCAGGAAGGATGGCTCCAGAGCAAACTAATGTATGCAGTAGCCAAATCGCTTGCTCACAACTTTAATGCCAGGAGCTCACAAAGTAGAATTTTTGCTCACAAGACTCCACAGCTTAGAGGGAGCATGGGCTACAGGGAGGGCAATAGAAAGAGAGGAGGAAGACAGAGGGTGCTGTTAACCTCTTCCCCTCTCTGGTCTGAGGCCCCCACGGAGAGGTGGCATGGAAGACACTGGCACGGGAGTCATTCAGACACCATGAGGGAGAGGCTTGTCCATACGCTTTCCCTGCATGTGAACAGCAAATGCATAAGTGGGAAGTTAAGACAGAGTCCTCCTTCCCCCATTGCTAATTTTTGGCATGTAAAGGCACCTCCAAACATTCTGTTTTTGGCGTCCCCTTGAAGACTAAGCACCATCACTGAATGCTTTCATCAGCTTTTTTTCTGACATAAGACCAAGAATCACTGTCTACCAGTCCAAGAGTCTTCTATGCCTCTAAGAGAGAAAGGAAAAAAAAATGTCTCAGCATCATTACCTTTTTTAAAGGGACTTGGCTGGGACCAGGAAGGCATTTTGACAAATGTGAAAGAATCCGTGACATATGCAGCGGGAACAGTGTGATTGTCAGTAACCTTTCCAAAAGCATCGGCACAGTTGGAGCTCAGTGCCCCAGTTTCATGCGCATTGTATTTAGCGAGTGATTTGGTTGCCGTCATCATTATTGACGGGGCCATACCGGATAATTGGGCAAGAGATGGCTTGAAGCAACGGAAGGGAAGCACTGCTAATGCTTGATTGTGCAACGGTGACGAGGCAGAGCCAAAGAAGGAGTCCAAATTGCCCGTATTAAGAGCAGATCGAAAGCTGCATTGTACCAAAAGAAGTAATAGAGAAACTGGGGGAATTAATCTTGGCGGCCTTGGAACCTAAAATGAAATGTCAGATTACTAATAGAAAAAAAAAGAAATGTACAGAAATACAAAAAAAAATACTGGGAAGCTAAAAGGAGAGACAGAGAGAGAGATACATGATGAGATTTCATACTGAATGCTTTATACAGCAAGTACAGTTTGGGGGTTTTGTTTGTTCATGATCTAACACTGGAGGCACCAGGCAGTCAGGATATAGAGTCAGGAGATGTGATGTCAGTGCTTGAGTAGAGACACTTGCCACTGACTTCTCTGTTGTTGTCAGCCTGAGATAAACCTTGCTTGTGTTCACAAGGAGGAGAGATAAGGGACTGAAGGATCCTTCTGTTTGTGTCCTCATTGAAAGGCGAATGGCTGCCTCATAATGATAAAACAAAGCAGGGAGAGAGAACACCACTTGGCAAAGAGGCTTATATTAAGTGCATTTGCTGGAAATATTTCTCCTTTTGTTCTGGATGCCGATACCGAGAACATTGATGGTATTGCATGGCAGCCCAGCTTTTGTCACTGGAAGATAACCGTGGAAGAATACAGGAATGTTTCCCACTCATTATTTTTCCCCCCAGTTTGGCAGGGGGTAGAAGGAAAGTTGCAGTTTTTCTTTTTCTTTGAAAAACAGCCATGATCTCATGTGACGTTTCAAAGCCAATGCTATACAGCAGACAACCCAAGTGGACAGTTTGTTTGTTTTAATCACAAACTGGCTGTTCTGTGTAACAGCAGAGCTAACTCTGAGCAAGTAGCAGAGCAATTTCCATTCCCGCTAAACCACCTCCTAGCCTCTGTACTTAGTGTGCTGATTTTTTTGGGGGGGGGTGAGTCTTCTGAGAAACTGGAATGTCTGCAAATGAGGTCCTTCTTGACATGCCCCTTCTGAGGAGAACTGAGTGGTGGCCAGAGATGGGAACTTTTCTGTGATGGCATCTAAACTGTGGAATTCCTCCCCACAAACATCCACCAGGTGCCTACCTTGTTATGTTTTAAGATCCAGGTTCAAATATTTGTGTTCACCCGGGCTTTCAGTTGATTAGCAGGGCAGTACATGCTTTCAAGGAGCTGCGGTGGCTCAAGTGGTTAAGACGCTGAACTGCAGGCTGTGGAAGGTCGGTAGTTCAGCGGTTCGAGACCTGAGTTGCCGCATGATGGAGTGAGCTCCTGTCTCTAGTTCCAGCTTCTGCCAACCTAGCAGTTCAAAAGCAAGAAATTGCAAGTAGATAAATAGGTACCACTTCAGTGGGAAGGTAACAGCATTCCGTGCGCCTTGGTGTTTAGTCATGCCGGCCACATGACCACGGAAACGTCTTCGGACAGCGCTGGCTCTTTGGCTTTGAAACGGAGATGAGCACCGCAACCCTAGAGTTGGATTCGACTGGCTTTCAAGCAAGGGAACCTTTACCTTTTGCATGCTTTCATAGGTCAAACTATGTTCTCTACTTTATCTGGCTAAATTTTAGGAGGTTGCTCCTCATTGTTTTTATTGACTGCTGTTTAAATGCATTACTTGTTATAACTGTGTATCTCACATGTTGTTAGCCACCTTGAAACCTACTGCTCTGAAGGGAAGTATAATTTGAAACAAATAATAAACGTAACAACTCCATTTCTGAGGTGATGCTAGGGAGGTTCACTTCAATATACTGAAGAAAAATGTCCCGTAGACAGGTATAAGTTGTCTAAGCTGATTTTTTTTGGCTAGTGTCTATATTTTGCACTTTAAATTCAGTTCCTTAATTGGCTTTCTAAAACTATAGTAGGCTCCCCCTCCCAAAAAATCATCCACACTGATTTTTCACTTTGCAAGTAGATATATAGATTCATTAGCCTTTCCCCACTTCTGTGTTGTCATGCAAACCCTGTTTCATTTTCTCTCAGAAGGCAAACCCATCTGTTTCCATGTTTATGTAATAATTAAAAGCCTGGCCTGCATTTGTTTTCATCCCTTCCGCAAAAAGGTCAATTTAGAAAGAGCTATTTTAAAGTTTATCATAAAGGAGGATAATGAACATGCCTTGATATTAACATTGCCTTTTGCAAGGCAAAAGTGATTTTAAATAAGTTGATATTTAAGATGGTATAATGATTTAATCAATTTACAATGAATGGCACAAATTTCAATTTCATAGCCAAATCTGCTTTCAGCCTTTTATGTCTATAATTCATAATTATTTAACAGCAAGAGCAAAAATTCATATGCTATTGGGGCTTTGTGTCCAGAAGCCCCAGTGTACTTTGTAGCTAAGCAGTCTGACAAGTGACAAAACCTACCTCAGATTTGTCCAACTCACCTTGGCTGCAGCAAAACTGTATGTGGCTGGCAGCCATATATGACCCGCCAGGACATGCCTGAAACAGGCAGGATAAAGCTGCAGACTCTGGGTTAAGTAACTGAGTTTGGCAGCCAGATGAAGCCTGCCATGTCTTCAAGCCCCACCAGCTGGAGTGGACAACCTAGGAGGCAGCTGCAGTTGAGATGGGGCTCCAGGATACTTCCTGGTTGGGTGAAAGGGTGGAGGGGAGGAGCTAGACCTGGGAGGTGACTGGAAGGGGTGGCCTATGTATGGAGGATCTGCAGCAGGCCGGGAAGGATGAAGTACCCCTGCTCAAGCAGTGTGTGCGGGTGGAGGAATCCTGTACACTGCATCGGTCAGGCTGCACCTGGAGTATTGATACCAAATTGGGAGGAGCAGTGAACACACCAGAAGATAGAGATGAAATTCAATGAGATCTGAACACACTGGAAAAGTGGGCGGATGTGAACAAGATGCAATTTAACAAGGATAAGTGCCGAGTTCTGCATCTGGGTAAAAAAACCGTGAGGAACACACATACTATATGGGGGATACACTTCTGGGTAGGAGTGTGTGTGAACAAGATCTTGGGCCATAAGTTAAATATGAGCAGCCAGTGTGATGCAGCGCAAAAAAGGCTAATGCACTCTTGGGGTGTTTCAACAGAGGCATAACATCTAAATCACTAGATGTCATCATAGTCCCTTTGTACACTGCATTGGTCAGGCCACACCTGGAGTACTGTGTGCAGTTCTGGAAGCCTCACTTCAAAAAGGATGTGGACAGAATGGAGCGGGTGCAGAGGAGAATTACAAGGATGATCGGGGGTCTGGAGACCAAGCCCTATGAGGAAAGGCTGAGGGACTCGGGAATGTTCAGTCTGGAGAAGAGGAGGTTGAGGGGGGACATGATTGCTTTCTTTAAGTACCTGAAGGGCTGTCACTTAGAGGAGGGCGGGGAGCCGTTCCTGTTGGCAGCAGAGGATAGGACTCGCAATAATGGGTTTAAATCAAAGGCGGGAAGGTATCAGCTGGATATTAGGAAAAAACTTTTTTACAGTAAGAGTTGTGCAAGAGTGGAATCAGCTACCTAGGGACGTGGTGAGCTCCCCCTCACTGGCAGTCTTTAAGCAGTGGTTGGACAAACACTTGTCAGGGATGTTCTAGGCTGATCCTGCATTGAGCAGGGGGTTGGACTAGGTGACCTGTTGGACTAGGTGGCCTACCAAACCTGTGATTCTGTGATTCTATGATTATATCATCATCATCAATCTGGTGCAAGGAAAAAGGAAGTGTTAAATCCACTCTTCCACAATGTTATGTCTTTAGTATATCTCAAGGGCACTTTGGGTTGCTTTTTAGAGGCCAAATTCACAGCCAACCACCTTCTGCTGAATCAGACCATTAGTTTATCAAGGTCAGTATTGTCTCATTGGCAGTAGAATTTCCGATCATGGAACTACAATGTCATCTATGGTTTGGCTCTCAGAATTCAATAGAGCTTACTTCTGAACAAATATAATTAGGATGGAAGTTGTTATAAATGTTGCTAAGAGATAAAGTAATTCATTGAAGAATTTGCCAACATTAAAATAATGACCACATGGAGATTTGAATTTCAGGTTGTGATGTGCTTGGAAAAGAAACGCTAAATGCAATACCAGAAGATCCAAAGCTTGTTTTCTGCTGGTGGAAAGGAATTTAAAGTGGCAATTTTTGACAATTCCACCTCCTATTACAGCCACCTTCCACGTCACATCTAGTGCTGTTCCTGGGGGTTCCCTGACACCCACCGAGGGCAGCATTTGGGGGTGCAGTGACTGCAGTGAGTGGAAGTGGTGGGACATTTCTGATAGCAGATAGTCCTTTATATCCAGCCCATATGATTACATCTGACCCTCCACAATCACATAGAAGGGGGGAAATCTAGATTAAAGGAGGAAAAAGATAAATTAGGAGTACAAAAATATTCTACTGCCCACCATGTGCCTACTTTTCTCTCATTTGAGATTATTTCCAGCATTGAAATCCAAGTGAAGGAAAGGGACATCAAGGAACAGATAATGCAGAGGTAAGTCACAGGAACGGGAAAGGTCCACATTCTTCATCACAAAGTTTAATTTACTCTTAAGATCCACCTGCCCTGCAGCTGTGATTTCAGCAGATCTGGGTTTAAATATTTATTTGCCGCTAGACCCTCTTGTCTATTTCTGAGAAAAAAAATCACAAAAGCACCTCTGTGGAATAGGAAGTGCATAAGTATGACTAATATTAGATAACCACACCATGCAGGAAATGAGACACTGAAAAGAAGGCAGGCCAAGCAATTATGGGACCTCACATGTCTGCAGCATCACTTCTCAGTTAAGGCTCCTTCCTGCTCTACATTTTTACCAGACGCATCCTGCAGACCTCTGGTTTCACCTGTGAAAAACTGTAACATTTGGATTAGATACGCACATTTCTTTTGCTGCTTTCTCGCCACGAAAACATGCTTCAGGGATCTGTGATTGGCAACAGCTCCCTACAGTGTGATTTCATGGTGAAACAAAGATGTGTATCTGCTTCAAGCACAATCGTTTTATGGAGTTTGTAACACACAGCCACTAAAAATGTTATATACAGGCCCAGTTCTGGTTGCCAAATGGTATTCTCAAAACAGTGTATGCCCATCTGGAAATATTTTTGATGTGTATTTCCTAGGGTTGCCAGACTCCCCGTCCCAGTGGGGGTTCCCCAATTTGAGGGGCTCTTTCCTGCTGCCAGTCAGCTGACTGACAGGGGAAGCCCCACCCCCCTGAGCGACCACCTGGCTACCCCTACTGCAAGATTTGAAGGTCCCTCCAGCTGGCCCTTTAAATATTGCAGGAAGAAGGAAGGAAGAGGGGTGGCCGTGTGTGCCTGCACTCCAAGCCACAAATTCGCAGCTTGGCGTGCAGGTGTGCGTGGCCTCCTCCCTGCATGCCCCTTGCCCATGCCCCTTGCCATAAGCATTTAAAGAGGCACTTTAAATGCTTTTGGCAAGAAGCAGGGGGCGCCAGTCCCCAACATGATGGCATCATGTATGTGTGATGTCATCACATTGGGGATGCCCCCTCCCCTTCCAGTGATGTCCCCCAAAGCCCCCCTTGCCAGGACTCGGAAGGACCTGGCAACCGTAGTATCTCTTTAAAACAATGTGCAATCCTCTATCCTACATTTCATTACAGAAGAAGAAGAAGAAGAGATTGGATTTATACCCCGCCCTTCACTACCCAAAGGTGTCTCAAAGCGGCTTACAAACTCCTTTCCCTTCCCCTCCCCACAACAGGCACCCTGTGAGGTAGGTGGGGCTGAGAGAGCTCTTGACAGAAACTGCTCTTTTTTCAAGAACAGCTGTGCCAGAGCTACGGCTTGCCCAAGGTCATCCAGCGGGTGCAAGTGGATGAGGGGGGAATCAAACCCGGTTCTCCCAGATTAGAGTCTGTGCACTTAACCACTACACCAAACTGGCTCTCAAGGCACAGCAAGGCCCCCCCAGCGAGTCCTCTAAATTTGCAGAACCATCTATGTTTAGTCCGAGTGACCCCGATCCACAGATTTAGATATCTATGGGCCTCTATCAGAATATAGACCCGCAGTACTTGTGGGGGATCTTTTCCCCCTCTAACCTTTATTCCTCCCCCATCACTGCCACCGGGCCTACCAAGGCTTCCTTCTGCCACTGCAGGGAGATCACTAGGTGGCCCCTGACCACTGGGGCTTCCTCCCCTCAGCACCAGCGGTAGAGTCCAAGAGATGTGCAGCTCCTGATCTCCAGGGCTTCTCCTCTCCAGTGCCAACAGTGGAGGCCCAGAGCCGCATGGCTCCAGACCTCCAAGCTTTCTCCCCTCCACCAGTGCTGGCAGTGGAGGCCAAGAGCTGTACAGCTCCCAACTTCCACCGCTGGGCTCGCTGAGACTTCCTGCACACCCACCATTGTCTTCATCACTGTCAAAAAAAAAACCCCACTGCCTGACAGAGGAGGAGGAGATACGTGCATTGCCTGCACATGTGTAGACAACACTCTTACATTTATGGTGAGATTTAAACACGCCAATGTAATTTTTAAAAAAAAATCAGATTTTTCTGTAATTTTGGGGGGGCAAGTTTGCAGGAAAATCTCCTTTGTATCAATGTGGCCGTAATCTGCAGATTTAAATATCCACAGACTGGGCTACTCTTGACTATCAGAATATACAAATATAAGAGGATATCAGTCATGTGACTAAAAGGTGTCATGACCAAAGGCCATCTGCTGAAAAGGCCCATAGAAATATTCCATATCTGTTGGAAGCAAAGCCAAATCCCTTCTGAATTATTAAGAGCCACTTTAATATCCATACATGGACAAATGAGAAACAAAGATTTCATCTAAGCTAACATTAGCAATAAAATCAAAAAGTTATGCATTTTCCCAGAGAACCAAGAGGAGTAAATATTAGTACATACTGTTTACTGTATTTGCTTCAACAAACTGTCATCTGAGCTTCTGAACTGCCACTGCAAATTTAGCAACTCTGCGATATGGTTCTTTTGATTGGACAAGAGATAAACCTATTTTAGATGCCAGCATTTGGCATCCTGCATAGCAATTTTCTCGATACATTTCTTTCTAGGAATAGTATCTGTAACAAAGATAAATGCAAATTACCTGTGTGAACTCATCAAATACACAGAATTTTATAGTAGCACCCACTCAAGAGACAGAAAGGACATTCTAAAAATGTAGAAGATCATGTGGAGAGAGGAAGATGTCAAATAATAAAAATAGCTCTCTTGTGCATGTGATGTAGCAGAGAAATGGAGAGACCAGCAAAGTCTGAATAGCTCTGTATTCCAGAGAGCTTAAAAAAACATGAACACACGGGTTTCAGTCTCCAGTTTCTTCCATTTGAAAAATCAGCACCCAGTTCCTGCATTTTGGTTTCAGACTGAGCATCCAGTTTTCTGGTGTGTGTCTGTATCTCTCTCTCTGTGTAAGCTTCTCCAATAAACCTTTATGGATGACTGCATTTCTGCATTCTAGCAATCTGAAATAATAGCACTTACCATGAAAATGAGTGATGTGACAGGCCAGTCCCACATCTGTTCTACTCCAGAGATACACATAGTCCCAAGCAGGGCTTTTTTGTAGAAAAAGCCCAGCAGGAACTCAGTAGCATAATAGGCCACACCCAACAGCAGAAATTCATTTGCTTATTAGGACACACCCCTGCTAATTAGCATATTAGGCCACACACCCCACATAGGCCGAGTTCAGACTGGCAGTTTGGCCTGGCAGGCAAACGTTTCAGTAGCGTCGGTTCAGTAGTGTATTAAAGGGGTGGGTTCACACAGGCACATCTGTCAGGCGTCCCCCAGCCGTACTCAAGCCGTCTTGTGCCACTTCCCTCCCGAGTTTAAAAGATACCAGGTGAAAGTGGTAGCGAACCGTGTGTAGGGTGGGTTGATACCAGTTCCCTGAGTGTGAATGCAAGTGCTGCTAAGGCAGGAAGAACCCACAGTAATTGATAATAGGCACAGCTGTTTCCACCGGCAGGCACCGTTGGGGCCTGTGCGATCATGCCCTATTTGCCGCTGCGCCCATGCACCCATGCACATGGGCGCTTGCAGCCCAGCTCGGAAAGAGCCGCTAACAGCCCACCAGGGCAGCCCAACAGTGTGAATGCTC
>NW_015176460.1:861639-871806 GCF_001447785.1 Gekko japonicus | reverse complement strand
CGGTTCAGTAGTGTATTAAAGGGGTGGGTTCACACAGGCACATCTGTCAGGCGTCCCCCAGCCGTACTCAAGCCGTCTTGTGCCACTTCCCTCCCGAGTTTAAAAGATACCAGGTGAAAGTGGTAGCGAACCGTGTGTAGGGTGGGTTGATACCAGTTCCCTGAGTGTGAATGCAAGTGCTGCTAAGGCAGGAAGAACCCACAGTAATTGATAATAGGCACAGCTGTTTCCACCGGCAGGCACCGTTGGGGCCTGTGCGATCATGCCCTATTTGCCGCTGCGCCCATGCACCCATGCACATGGGCGCTTGCAGCCCAGCTCGGAAAGAGCCGCTAACAGCCCACCAGGGCAGCCCAACAGTGTGAATGCTCCATTGCGCTGCCTCCACGGTATCCTCCTGCTTCATTCGCTGTGCTGTGTATGGGAATACCGCAACCAAGTCGTTCCGGGTCTGTTCCAGTTTTTCTTTGCCACAACTCCCTAGCACTTCAAATTGCCAGTCTGAACGCGGCCATAGACAAAGCAAGGAGAGGCTGGATGCGGACTATCATTTACCAAGTAAGTTACTACGGTATTTATCACACATCTGGTAAACCAGTTGGCGGCAATGTACTGGTAAATTGTGAGATTTTTACCACACATCATACTCCATCAGAAACCTAGAAAATCAGGGGATGGGTGAAATATTTTATCATCCTTTTGTAAGCCTTTGCAGATACCCTGCTTATCAAATAGATCAAACTGTGGTAAGTTATCCCTCAGTAAACACTTGTGTTTGTTTATTTATTTATTTACTTCATTTATACCCCAACTTTCTCCCCAATGGGGACCCATGGTGGCTTATATAACTCTCATCTCCTCCATTTTGTCCTCACAGCAACAACCCTGTGAGTAGGTTAGGCTAAGAGTGTGTGACTGGCCCAAGCAATTTTCCATGGCAGACTGGGGTTGAAGCCTGGGTCTCCCAGATCCATGTCTGAAACTCTAACCACTACAGCACACTGCCCCCCTTGTATGGTCGCCCAAGGAAGGACGATTGTAGATCATGGTCTTCTAACCTGAAGAAAGTCTAACGGTTTATTATTTAAATGTTATCTCATTAAGAACTATATTTACAATCTTTCTGCTTTATTATATTCAAGACATCTAACAAAATATAAACAAAAAAACATGATAATTCCCAGAACATCAACATAATGAAATTAAGTCATGATTAAAAGCAGTAGAATGAACATTATACATCCAAAAATTAATTATCAAAAACATGAACTGAATCCATCCTCTAATTTCTTGAATGTATTTACTTTTCATCATCTGATAGATATTGCAACAGTTGTTAATCTGGAAGTATCTGGAAATTTAATGTGTAACTTCTGGTACCTATACTGTTTGTTTTTCATGATGGAAGAGGCCGTGGGAGAGGCAGCAAGGGGAGACTGACCAAGCAGATAATACAAGCGAAAGGATGGTCTTCCAGCTAGAAAAATTAGCAGAGGTTCCAGCCAAATAGGATTGTTGGTTAGGCTGTTCTGGGCACAGCATTCCATTTTTCGCCAGTCACTGCACTATTCCCAGTAATTTATGGGCGGCTATCTTCAGTATCAAGAGTAGTGCCTCCTGTTTGCTTGCTATTCCATTATTGACACTAGTGCTGTGCCTGCTCATCTGCACAGGAGCAACCATTTTGCATGTACTCCCTGAGAACAGGCAGACATGCAGACTGGAAGAAGGTCTAGAGAAAGGGGCTATACTCCTAACCCCATGTTAGGCAGTGAACCTGCATGGCAACAAGGCAGACATTTTATTTGTACTCTCTGAAACCACAAAGCAGACAGCAACAGACTGAGGCATGGGGGGGAAAGAGACCAGGGTTAGGTCATATTACCTAGACTGAACACCACAGTAGGCATGGAGATGAGACAAGCAAGCAGTTGCTTGCACTTGCTGAAAGGCAGGCAGAGAAGGTGGGGCAGGAACAGAAGCAAATGCATTTTCTCCCAGTGAAAGGCAGGTCTATAACAAATGAGACATGTAAGACCTATGATAAGAAAGGATCTGAGTCCTCTCTATTTTAGAGATTGGTATGGATAAAAATTCTAAGGTTCTGCAATGTCTTTAACTGCTATGCCTAACAGTAAAGTGGCTCAATCTTGAGCATATAACAAAAGCAGCAAAACCAGACCACCCATAGACTTGGGGACTTCTCAAGTACGTATGAGAAATGCAACTGTCAATTAATCAAAAGAAAAATGAAGTACAAAAAGGCTTGAATAGGCCTAAATGTGCTCCAGAAGGTATAGAATGTAGATAGTATCTATGTGTGAGCTAAAGCAAAAAAGTGGTCACAAGAATTAACTTGCTCATGCCCTTGAGGGCATAGAGAATACATGAGGATTTGAGAGGGTGAGGTGGGATTTCCACATTGCTCTCCTCTTGTGAGTTCTCACAGGCCCTAAACTGTGCCTTTTTCCTGATGCAATTTGCTGTCTGCCCCTTCAGCTGTTATCAGACCTGGTGGGGGGGGGGGGAAAGGCTATACTTTCATGAGTTTAAAAAAAAAAGTGTGGAGAGAGAATTTATTTTTAATCAAAAAATGGAGTCATGGCCTAGTAGAGCCCATGTTTGTATCATACAGTTTTTAATCACATTTTCTAAAAATATAATTTGCCTTAGCCTATAAATAAATCAAGATGGGTAGCCATTTTAGTCTGTCTGTAGCCGTAGAAAAGAGCAAGAGTCCAGCAGCACCTTAAAGACTAACAAAATATGTGGCAGGATATGAGCTTTCACGAGCCACTGATCACTCCTTCAGATACAGCTAGAATGGGAGTCCATCTGTCCTATTTATTGGAAAATGGAGTGATTTCAGATGCGGAATGACATTAAATTAGAAAGAGAGACTGCTGAATTGTAACTGCATCCACCTGAACTGAATCAAGACCTAGGCTTCCTGTCTCATTACCAATGCTGATTTTTCCATGCTTATTACCCCTCTGCATATCTCACCTAAATTCAATCACGCCTGCTGTTGCCATTCACCTGCTAATGTTATTCGGCATCTGAAATCACCCCACTTTTCAATAAATAGGACAGATGGACTTCCGTTCTAGCTGTATCTGAAGAAGTGAGCAGTGACTCATGAAAACTCATACCATGCCACATATTTTGTTAGTCTTTAAGGTGTTACTGGACTCTTGCTCTTTTCTACAGCCTATAAATAAAGTAATTAAATTAGTGTCTCTCCCATACTTTATTCTGTTTCTTACTGCACTTTTCTCCCTGGCAAGCTGCATATTTGAAATTTAAAAGGACCCTAAGACCGCCCACCACATGGCAGGAATCCAGCAGACAAATCACAATGCAACATGTCAGTAAGTGAGATTCAGCAAGATTTTGATCCGTGTTGCTGCATTATAACACACTTGCACATGCATAAAAATTTTAAAAGGGGGAGGTGGCATGTGTCACACCATGAAGAAGAAAAGAGAAGAAGAAGAAGAAGAAGAAGAAGAAGAAGAAGAAGAAGAAGAAGAAGAAGAAGAAGAAGAAGAAGAAATTGGATTTATACCCTGCCCTTCCCTTGGAATCTCAGAGCAGCTTACAAACTCCTTTCCCTTCCTCTCCCCACAACAAACACCCTGTGAGGTAGGTGGGGCTGAGAGAGCTCTTTCAAGAACAGCTCTGACAGAACTATGGATTGCCCAGGGTCATCCAGCAGCTGCAAATGGAGGAGTGGGGAATCAAACCTAGTTCTCCCAGATTAGAGTCTGCACACTTAACCACTACACCAAATGGAAAACATGCACCACAGAAAATCCTCCTTTTTCTGTGGAAGGGCGGCAGAAATACAGTGGGTCCACTCTGACTGCACCATACACAAGCTTCAGAGGAAAGGCTCTTATGCAGAAGGGAATGCTTTGAAATTAAAACAAATCAGAAAACTTAGACAGGGCTTTAGAGGCCATGACTGGGTGGTTACAGCAGGGTAGGCTGAAACTTAATCCATCAAAGGTGGAGGTCCTGTACCTGAGTTCAGGGGTGGGTGGGTTGTTGGTTCAGGAATCAGACTCCCAGCCCTGGTTGTTGGTTCAGGAATCAGACTCCCAGCACCATTGGTGCTGTTGGTGAGGATGAGGAGCTTAGGGGTGATTCTGGATTCCTCACTTACTATGGAGGCTCAGATCACCACTGTTGCCAGGTCTGCCTTTTATCATCTGCTATACAGCAGATTTTGACCACGGTGGCTCAGAGGTTAAGACGTTGAGCTGCAGACTTGAAGGTCTGTGGTTCGGCAGTTCAAGATCCTAGTGCTGCATGTCAGAGTGAGCTCCCATCTCTGGCCCCAGCTCCTGTCAACCTAGCAGTTCGAAAGCAAGAAATTGCAAGTAGGTAAATAGGTACCGCTTCAGTGGGAAGGTAACACCTCTGTGTTTAGTCATGCTGGCCACATGACCATGGAAATGTCTTTGGAGAGTGCTGGCTCTTCGGCTTGGAAACGGAGGTGAGCACCACCCCCTAGAGTTGGATACGACTGTCTTTCGAGCAAGGGAAACCTTACCTTACTTATACAGCAAAATCAGGATGCTCAGTGTGTGTAACTGCCAAATGAAGAGAATGCCAAGACCACTTATTCAATAACTCTAAGAACTAACTGTGTATCATTAAAATCCAATTTTAATGCTAACCAAGTATCTAAGTCTTTTGTAACGCAATCTCTATATATCCAATAACATAATCAATGACAGAAAAACTTCATAGTTTTGTTATCATCTGTGGCAGATCAGGCAATTGGTTCCTTATCTCTCCTCCCAGGACTTGGCTACAGTGACCCATGCAATGGCCACTTCCAGGTTAGATTACCGTAACTCGTTTTATGCAGGCTTACCCTTGAAACTGATCCAGAAACTCCAGCTAGTGCAAAATGTGGCATCACACCTGCTGACTGCGAGGTCTGTGTGGGCACACATTCAGTCGGTGTTACACCAATGGCACTGGCTACCAACTGAGTACCAAATCCATTTCAAGGTGTTGGTATTAACCTTTAAAGCCTTGTGTGTCCTGGGACTGACATATCTAAGTGACCGTCTCTCCCCATATGCCCCTCTGAGAGCCTTGTGTTCAGCTGACCAGCATCTTCCGGCTTTCCCCGGCCCAAAGGACGTCCACTTAGCCTTGACCAGGGCCTTTTCTGCCCTGGCCCCTGCCTGGTGGAACGTGCTCCTGTTTGAGATCAGGGCCCTGCAAGACTTATTACCGTTTTGTAGGGCCTGTGATACGGAGCTCTTCCACCAGGCCTTTGGTTGAGGCAGCAGACACTCAGGCATCTGGCCTCCCTTGCTGAAAACTGCCCTGTTATACCTGCCCATCGCACCTTTATTCTGTCATCCAGTTAGCATTGCTGGAACTATATGAATGAATGTATTGGTTCGCCTCTTTTAATGTTTTAAATAGTTTATTATACTGTTACAATTGGTTTTAATGGTTTTGTTACTTCTTTGTTGTTAGCCACTCTGAGCCCGAGGGGAGAGCAGGATATAAATTGAACAAAATAAATAAATAAGATAGGAACCCCCCCCCCCAAATCTGAGTACAAGTTGAAGCAGCGGCTTGTAAGTTCTACATGGAGAAAATCAGACGTAAGCCCAGGGTGCAGAAAAGGTCCCTCTCTCTGCTCTAATTCTGGAAACCAACCCAGAGAGGGAGATGAATGCTGAAATCAACCTAGCAGCATGAGATGGAGCAGGCTTTGCTCTTATTGCCAGCATGTTACCTTTTTGTTTAACAAGTGATACTGCCTCTACCATATGTCATCTGTGGTCCTGGAGACAGAGGATAAACTGACATCAATGTTCTCATTACTCTCATTCAACAAGGGGGAATTTTACTTGCCAATGAAATGGTAATAAGGAGGATCTCTTGGGTAAGGGCTAAAATCCCTGAGAATGCCCTGTCAAGTCAGTGGGGGTGGAAGACAAAAGAACAAAAACATAAAGTTGGTAATGGGTTGGATCCATCCATTCTCCAAGGAGCCTTCCTCCAGCCTAAGGGGCCTTCCTCCAACAAAAGAGCCTCTTCCGTTGGAAGAGCTTCAAATGTCGCTTCAGTGGAGTGATAGGATAGGAATGACATCCACTCTAATTGTTGTGTGAGTCAGCTAGGGCTCAGCAATAGGGAGGACTCCTCAGGAGGACTCCTCAGGAGAAGGGGAGCCAGCCTTGAGAAGCTGACCAGCAGGGAAATGAGCTGCAGGCTTGTCAGGATTCACAGCCAACAGCTGGTGCAGAGCCACCAACACACTCCAGTCCTGATTCAGCAAGTGAACCTCAGTTGCCCATTCCCAGCCCACCAGTATCACCTACACCACCCTTAGAGCACCACAGATGGAGGCTGAGAACAGAGCTACCGACAAGATGGCAAAGTGCACACCTCCTGGCTTGATGCCAGCTGCTTGCTGATAACAAAGATGAGTAGTTTCAGGATTGCTTCTGAGAAACTGGTTGCAAGCATGACCCTTAGGTGTGGGGCTATAAAACCAGCCAAGAAAGGCTGTTAGGATGCAATACATACGATTGATGCTAAGCCACCAACTCTACCTTGCCTGACTTCTGGACCCATGACCTTGGACCATACCTGACTTCTGGCACCTGATACTTGGAGCCTGCAAGCCAGTACAATAGTTTCCATTGAACCCAATGGCAACATTAACCCCAAAGTAGTAATTAAAGGAATAATAATGATAGTGATCATGATTCCAAATAGAATGCTTTGAAATTAAAACAAATCAAATAGGGGGGAAACCCAAATCTGAGTACAAACAGCACACCCCTAAGAAGCACAAGATTTATGATCCATCTATGTTTAACTTACCCATCCCCCAAATGCTTTCTTTTTAAATTTTTCATTGTCAGGAAATAAGCTAAGCCACAACTCTTCTCCCTGCCATCTAGTTTTTAGTTGGTGGGACAGAAATTATGAATTTGGTAAACTTGTTCCAGCAGGTGTAACTGTTTCGTTTGTTTCATGCAGAGGTGGGGGCTGTGCTACTCTACTGGATGGTGAATATGGCATTGGTGTGAGGTGTGTCATAAGACCAGCCCCTACCTTCGTGCGCCCCACTACCTTTGGCTTTCATGCTCCCCTTCTCTAGAGCCTGAGCTCACACCTCCCCCCCCCCAGGGGTCATTTCATAGAAAAAGAGCTAGCGGAACTCATTAGCATAACTCATTAGCATATGCCACACCCCCTGACATCAGGGGCCCGGCGGTGGACCTGCAAGGCCAGCGGGAGTGCGAGGAAGCCCCGCCAAGGCCCTCCCTGGCCCCAGGCAGGCAGGGGTGGGGAGAGGCGGGGAGGAAGCAACTTACCCTCCCTCTTCTCATGCCTCCTCCTGGCTGAATGAGGGCTGGAAGCGGGGCGGCCGGAAGCAGGGGCGGGGCTTTGTCATGTGCCCCGCCCCCTGCACCTCACCCGGGGGGACTGCGTTCCCCCGCGTTCCCCCCAAAATGACCTCTGCCCCCCCAACATAGGTATAAATCGGCCATCCTAATTTATCAAGGCCAGCTCTGCTTCCTCAGTGGATGGATATGACCAGCCAGTACAGTGTGAAAAGAAGGAAGTATTAACTCCACCGGGGGGGGGGATCCTTCATCTGGAAAGGCTCAAAGATCACTGTTAAACATTTTGTCAAATCTCCTAAGATGACTGACAGCCCACAGTCCACTGCACAACAACTACTGGTGTATGCTCTAGGTAAGTGGAGTCTTTTATACTCTTTCCTATTCACTAAAGGCCTGTCAATTGACTTGTGTGATTGTTTGCTCATTCCTTCCTGAGTTCCCCACAAACCAGTGCATTAAAATTCAGCATTATCCATAGCCACAGAGGTTTAGGAATCCCATAGGAAGTCTCTTATTTCTCCTGGGCTGTTTTGTTCAGCTAGCATTTACCATTTTTTGATAAATTAAAGCAATACCTTTTAAGCTGAAAAGAAAACCCCACCCTTGAGTTATCTTAATACATTCCACCCTAATGCACATAAGGCCAAGCCTATAGGGGTTTTGTCAGCTAATTACTAGGTCTGGGGAAACATCTCCAAGTCCATTAGCATCAGTCTGAGTACCATTATGTGTCAATCTGAGGGGAAATTCCAGAATAACATTAATATTAATATTGCTATAAATACAGCAACCCTAAAAAATAACCTTTGCTTACAGAGCAAGCATCAACTATTCTGCATATTTTTAAATTTTATTTATACCCATGGGAGAAGGTTCTTATCTCAAGGAAACTTTCATTTTCTGCTTTAGGGATACAGCACCTATGAATCAGGGAGTGCATCTTTTGAGTGGTTTTTAGAAACATTTCAATTTGTGGACAACATAGCTTAGAACTCCTTTGTAAGTCCCAGCAATTGATTATTCAGTTTAAAGTGTTTTAAATGGTATTTTATCTGTTAGGTACATTTTCATCCTGACCTTCTTCCAAGGACCTCAGGGCAGTATATATAAGTCTCACTTCCTCCATTTTGCCATCATCAAAACCCTGTGAGGAAGAACATTAGAGCCCTCCTGGATTAGACCAGTGGTCTACCTAGCCCAGCATCCTGTTTCACACCATGGCCAACCAGTTACTCTGGAGGGGCAAAAACATGGCATAGAGGCTGAGGCCTTCTCCTGATTTTGCTTCCTGGCACTGGTATTCAGAGGTTTATTGCGTCTGAATGTGGAAGTTCCTTTTAGCCTTAGTGGCTACTGCCTCTGAAAGACTGATTCTCTATGAATCTTTCTAATCTCCCTTTAAAGCTGTGCTTCTGGGCATATGTCTGGCAGGGCATTCAACGCGTTAACCACTCATTGAGGAGAGATGGGGAAACAGGTATTTACTGTGGGGGAGGAGCAATCTTCATCGCCGCACAATGACATTACTTCTAGCACAACCTGGAAGTGCTGGCATTGCACTAGGGTGATGGTGTAGCACTCACCCCAAAACTCAGTGGAAACCATAGAGTTTTGGAGCAAGTGCAAGAGCATTATCCCAATATGATGCCAGCACTTCCAGGTCATGCCAGAAATGACATCATTTTGCAGAGACAATAGCCTCCCCCCCATTTGGCTGGCTTGCTTCTGCCTCCTGACCAGCTGAGTAGCAGCGAGCAGTGGCAGTAAATTACCTGGAGTTTGCCTGCCATTAGCAGGCACTTGGTAAGCCTACTTTTTGAGTAAAGTATTTCCTTTTCTCCATCCTGAATCTACTGCATATCAACTTCATTGAATGCCCTCAAGTTCTAGTACAGAGGTGTCAAACTCATTTGTTATGAGGGCCAGATCTGACATAAATGTCACTTTGTCAGGCCGGGCCATGAGTGCCATAAAATGTAACATGAGGTACTGGAGATATAAACTTTATAAAGATTATTTCAAATGCCGAATGGCAATAGCAGGTGTGATTGGATTAGGTGTGATATGTAGAGGGGTAGTAGGCATGGAGATAACAGCACTGGTAATGAGACAGGAAACCTAGGTCTCAATTTGGTACAGGAGGATTCAGTCCAGGAGGATGCAAAGATTAAATGGAAATAAATCTGAAGAAGTGAGCAATGACTCATGAAAGCACATACTCTACCACAAATGTTGTTAGTCTTTAAAGGTGCTACTGGACTCTTACTCTTTCTACTGCTATTAGAAACCACAACATTCAAAAACCAGTGGGGGAACATTTTAACCTTCCAGGTCATTCAGTTGCTGACCTAATTTAACCTTCCAGGTCATTCAGTTGCTGACCTAAGAATATCAGCTCTCTTACAAAGGAATTTCAAAGGGAGATTAGAAAGAAAGACTGCTGAATTGCAGCTCATAATTAAGTAAATTGAGACTTAGTTTTTTTCTCTCTTTACCAATGCCTGCTTTTGTCATTTGGCATCTGAAATCACTTCACTCTCCAAGATATAAGGACAGATGGACTTACATTCTAGCTGTATCTGAAGAAGTGAGCAGTGTCTCATGAAAGCTCCTATCCTGCCACAAATGTTATTAGTCATTAAGGTGCTGCTGGACTCTTCCTTCATTTCACTAACAAGGAAAGCAAGCTGTGCTGTTAGGTCCCCCCCCCATCTTTTAGAAATGGAAAGGGGTATCTCTCTCTCTCTCTGATGTGATCTCTCTAGCTCTT
>NW_015176460.1:800594-861367 GCF_001447785.1 Gekko japonicus | reverse complement strand
TCCCTAGAGGGGGAGGGGGAGGAGCCAAGCAAAGGAAGGCTTTCTCTCTCTCCTCTGCCAAGCAGAAAATAGGAGAGACTGGGGGAAAGGAGCTGTGATGTGAGAAACAGGAAGGAGGAAGTAGCAGACAGCCAGATGCTCGTGGGCCAGATAGAAGCTTCACAGGGGGTGGATCTGGCCCGCGGGCTGTATGTTTGACACCCTGTTCTAGTAACTTGGGAGAGGGAGAAAAAGTTCTTTCTATAGATTCTTTCTATACTGTGCATAAATTAATAAACCTTTATCATCTTTGCAAAATTATCCTCCCCTTCCTCTTTAGCAAGAGGTACTATACCATCCCCTTTCTTTAATGCAGGCCATGGTATGCCCATGCAGGTCCTACAGTCACCAGCAACAATATTATGGAGACCCCTGCATCTGTGATTTACATTGCACTCACATTTAATAGGAACCAACCCAAGATGAATAATATTCATCCTCATTATAAACTACCAGTGGGAACCCACAAGGAAATTGCAGGAGTGGCCACTGCATTACCTCTGCTTTTGCTTCCTTCCTTCTCCCTCAACACCTTCTCTCACTTCGGTCTCTCTCTCTCTCTCAGTCTCCTCTCTCTTGTTCTCCCTCTTCCAATGCCTGTCTTTTGCTCATCTGTCACCCTAACCCATGATGTCACTCCTTTTCTTTCTGTGTCCCTAAAGTGTCTTAAAACACAGACTCATTCATTCACTTTTCCTGTGTTCCTTCAGTCTTATATGCACACACTGTCCTTAATTTGGCTTTTTTCTCTCTATCCCTCTCTCTTTCTTATATGCACACATGCACACAAACTGTTGTTAATCAGAGTTTGAGTTCGGTGGCATCTTTAAGACCAAAAAGTTTTATTCAAGGTATAATCTTTCATGTGCAAGGACACTTCTTCACACTTGCACACAAAAGCTAATACCTTGAATGAAACTTAGTTGGTCTTAAAGGTGCCACTGGACTCAACCTTTTTTTGTTCTGCTGCTTCAGACCAACATGGCTGCCCATCTGAAACTGTTGTCAAATTCTCTTTCTTTCTCAGTCCCTTCAGTCTCTGTTTTCATTTATTTTTTTTTTTGCATCCTTCTTGTCTCTCACACACTCAGTCTCTTGCTACCTTCTTTCTTTTTGCCCACCTCACTTTGGGCCACCCACTTGCTGGCTTTTGTTGTTCCTGCTTCTGCAGCTCTGGGAGGGGGCACAGTTCCCACTTCTCCTTTTCTGCTGACTTGTTTGTCCACAGGGAGTGCACCTGTTGTAAAATAACCTCCATCAAGACTCTACTAAGTATAGCAGCATCAACACGGATGCATGTTGAACATCTGGACATTAAAACAGCATTCCTCAATGGAGATTTGTCTGTGGAAATCTACATGGAACAACCAGATGGTTTTCAAGAAAAGGAAAAGAGTATGTTGTATGCAAACTTCAAAAGAGCATCTATAGACTTAAACAAGCTGCAAGAGCCTGGAATGAAAAGTTAACTTTGCTGCTACAAAGCCAAGGCATTCAAAAAGGAAAGGCAGAACCCTGCCTATTCTCAAGGCTTAAAAATGGACAACATCAGTATTTGCTCACTTACATAGATGACCTGATTTTATGCTGCCAAAATGAGAAGGACTGTCAAACTTGGGCCTCATTTGCCATGGGTTTCTTAACTGTCAGTCTGACTTTGGCTCCGTATCCTTTTCTTTGGCCCCCCGAAGGCGATTTTTTGTTGCTTTTCTATAAACTACAAAGAAAATAGGGAAGGGAAAGTTAACCACTAAAAACCCAAGTAGTGAAGATCATTACATAAGCTTATAAAATGATTGGTCTAAACTATTAATAATACAATGAGCTTGAATGTTTAACTCTAGCTAATATTCCCCAAACCCCAATATCCATTACTGTTTAAGGCAATCACAAAAGCATCAAAGATAAATGTAGCTTCTTAAAGGTGGAATTCAGAGTTCCTCAGCATCGCACTTCTTGGCATTTCTTTTCCTCAAATCATAGTCTCTTTTGGGGGCCGCCACCCATAACTCCGAATCAGAGTCCTCCTCCAATGTTGAAGAAGAGTTTTCACCACTTTCTTTGTCCTGGTTGTCATCTTTGTCGTCTTCTCTAGACCTTCCCAGTTGCTGCTTCAAGAACTCATTTGCTTTCTTGACAGAGTCAATTCTTTCTTTTTTCTCATTTATTCTGAAGAGTAAGTCTTCGGGAACCAACCATTTGTACTGTATGTTGTTTGTTTGTAAAAACAATGCCAAGTCTTTGAATTTCTTCCTCTTCTTCCAAATTTCAAATGGAATGTCTTTTAGTATCCGTATGGTGTCACCGTTGATTTTCAGGGGTGTACCTGATGTTGTTTTCAAGATTTGGTCCTTCACATGTCTTTTTGAGAATCTAACCACTATTTCTCCAGGCAGATTATTTTTCTTAATATATTCCAAATATGATCTATAGACCACATCCATTTATCTTTGAAGATATTCCGTTTTCAAATCTGCCACTGGCGCAAGTAGATCGCCCATTACTTGTTTTAGATTCTCTCCTTTTGTCTCAGGAACCGCTCGGAATCTCAGGATGAAGCTTGCTTTTTCCATTTGTAGTTGCAAAAGTTGAGATTCATCAGTAGTTCTTCTCTTTTCCAACTCCTGTACACACTTTTTCACCTTTTTGGATTTGGCATTAACTTCCTTCAGTGTTTCTGTTGTTTGCTCTGTTAATTTCTTAGTTTCATTCAGTTCCAGTTGTTGTGCAGCAAAGTTCTGGTTCAAAGTAGTCAATTGCTGATTGATGTTTGACATCTGGTCCAGCAGAGGGTGCAATGATTCAGCTAATAGCTGTGAAAGCTTGTTAGTAGCTTCCAGTCTTGGGCTTCTACTTCCCAAAGGAGGCTTAAGCTGCAATAGTCTCTTTCTTGCCTCTCCACCCCGCCATTTTTGAGGATTGTTTACTTTTAGAAAAGTTTGCCAAAGTCTCTGTTTTCCACCAAAACGCTTTGCTGTGCTCTTGTGTGCTTCTTAAATCAGTTCTATAGCTTTTACGCCCAGTGCCCTCTTTTTAAAATGCTCTGCTTAGATATCGCGTCTGGGAGTTCCCTCCCCCACTCGCTTAAATCAGAGGGGCTTTCTAGCCGAAGCTCGGTGTTTTGCTTCACCACGACTCACAGTTCATCATTGGTCCTAAGAGCCACCTCAGGTACGTGTAACACACCCAATTTTCATGTGCCATGCAGTCGCACAGTGGCAGGACCTTTGGGGCAGAGGGAAGCCTTGATTCCCCGGCATC
Organism: Gekko japonicus; assembly: GCF_001447785.1. Classification (NCBI taxonomy): domain Eukaryota; kingdom Metazoa; phylum Chordata; class Lepidosauria; order Squamata; family Gekkonidae; genus Gekko; species Gekko japonicus. Next base: position 858,067 of record NW_015176460.1, on the reverse strand, counting down.
GAGCCAGAAAAGAGGCAATCCCTCAAAAGCCCCCTGGCTAGGAGCCCAAACCCAAGGGCTCCTGGGGGGGGTAGCGGACAATCGCACCCCCTCCTAACCGCTGGCGTTCGGATCGTGACCCCGGGAGCTCACCAGGGTCGTGTCCACCATCGTGCCGCCAAAAACCGGAAGTCTTTGGCTCTGGATCCTTATCATCCTGTTTCATTCTGGCTGGAAGGGGGGGAACATGTGAGTGTGTATGTATGGAACTGTTTTGCTGGGAGTAGCGCTTGCTTGTAATTATGTATATGCAGGGCCTCCCTTTCATGGGAAGAATGCATGCTTGTCTTTGAATATCAGACACTTCTAGATAATGTAAACCTATTCTTGCAGGTGTTGGAGGAGGGCTAATGGTGCACAGTAGATTTTGGTGGGCTGGATATATTGGTGTGATTGGGCTGGTCATGGGGGGCTGTTTGAATTATGTATAATAAGAGAACTGGCTGGGAAAAACATCAACAACTTCAGATATGCAGATGACACCACTCTAATGGCAGAAAGTGAAGAGGACCTAAAGAGCCTCTTGCTAAAAGTAAAAGAAGAGAGCACAAAGATTGGCTTGAAACTCAACATCAAAAAAACTAAGATCATGGCATCTGGCCCATCACACCTTGGCAAATAGAAGGAGAAGTCTTGGAAGCAGTGACAGACTTCACATTCCAAGGATCCAAGATCACTGCAGATGGTGACTGCAGTCATGAAATTAAAAGACACCTGCTCCTTGGGAGGAAAGCGATGGCAAACCTTGAAGGATAATAAAAAGTAGAGACATCACCCTGCCAACAAAAGTCCGTATGGTCAAAGCAATGGTATTCCCAGTAGTACTGTATGGCTGCGAGAGTTATAGTCCTTATAGTCCAGGGAAGGTCGAGCACCAAAGAATAGATTCTTTTGAATTACGGTGCTGGAGAAGACTCTTGAGAGTCCCTTGGACTGCAAGGAGATCAAATCAGTCAATCCTAAAATAAATCAACCCTGACTATTCCCTGGAAGGCCAGATACTGATGCTGAAGCTCAAATACTTTGGCCACCAAATGAGAAGAGAGCACTCACTGGAGAAGACCCTGATGCTGGGAAAGATTGAAGGCCCAAGAAGAAGGGGACAGCAAAGGATAAGATGGTTAGACAGTGTTATCGAGGCAACGAACATTAAATTAAGCAAACTCTGGAGCACGACAGAAGACAGAAGGGCCTGGCATGATGTGGCCCATGGGGTCGCGAAGAGTCGGACTCGACTGTGTGACTGAACAACCTCTATTTTTGTTTGAAGTTCTTAGATTTTTCTACAAGCAAGTCTGTTGAAAAATCTTTCTGTGTAAATGGTCTGGATCTGCAGTTTTAAGTATCCACAGATTATCGTTATTGCTGTTACTAATACTGCACCATGGCTGTTCTTGATGTGGCACTTAAAATATTACAATCCATCTGTGAAGAACAAGAAACTATTCTGATACAGTAGTAGAAAAGAGCAAGAGTCCAGTAGCACCTTAAAGACTAGCAAAATTTGCAGCAGGGTATGAACTTCCGTGAGTCACTGCTCACTGAGCCCTGCCACAAATCTTGAGCCCTGCCACAGATTGTGTTAGTCTTTAAGGTACTACTGGACTCTTGCTCTTTTCTACTGCTACGGACAGACTAACATGGCTACCCATCTTGATCTATTCTGATATAGCATTATTCTGCTACACTGCTGTTGTGATACAGCCTGCTGTAGTGATTACAGTGTTGAACTAGGATCAGGGAGACCCAGGTTCAAATCTCCACTCTATCATGGAAGCCCACTGGGTAATCCTCGGCCAGTCACTCTCTGCCAATCCAACATACCTCACAGGGTTGTTGTGAGAATTGAAAGGAGGGAAGAACAATATTGGAAGCTGCTTTGACTCCCCATTAGGAGGGAAAGTGGGGACTAACTATGTAAATACTACAGTCCTTTTCTTTTGTTTGTCCTAGATACTCAGTTTCTTCTTCTATGGTTGCAGGCGTTTTGGATTATATTCAGCATAACCATTTGTTCCAGTAAAATCTTTCCTTCAGAAGTAAATGGGATATATGGCTTTTCTATCATCGTAGTCATAAATAATGTTTTGGAGGATGGCGTCTCAGTGGTTATGTGAAAACAGAGTGAAAGTTCCTTGCTGGAACTATGCAAATGTTTATGCAAACAAATCATCTCAGCCAGTGCTTAGTGGCAGTTCCTTTACAAGGCCAAATTAATCTATTATAAATATAAGCTTCCTTATGGAGATTAAAACTAGCGGTTTAAATTTTAGCAGCTCAGCCTGCTGCAATGAACTCACTATCTTACTTGGCTGTTTAAATGTGGAGTTTAAAGTATCAGATTCTCTGTTGTGCATTTCTTTGGATGGCTTCCATAAAGATCCTTCCATCAGTGCTGTAATAGCCTCGAGTCTGCTGTCATTAAGACTCCTCTTTCTTTTTCCTTAAGAAATCTCTTGACACTTATTCTTCAACCAATTATTTCCCTCTCTCTTACCTTCCTCTTTTGGAGAAAAAAAATAAGGCTGTTGAAAAATGATAGTTGATCTTATAGCCTCAGGTACTCTTTGGTTAGATCATGAAGGCATCTCTCTATTGAATTCCTTTTGTAGAATTCCCACTTAAATTCAGTGTAAACAGGGTTTCTTATCACCGGAGACCCCTTGGAGGTTCTCAGCACTGATGGTTAATACTGTTCAGCTAAAGAGTAGAAAATACCCAGTCTCCCTCCCTTTTTATGCCCTTGTATGTGCTTTTAGATTTATTAAGGGCTGGATCCTATGCTCCAAGTCCCATCCACTGAGATGGATCCTATGACTCTCTTCTGCGAAGTCTTTCTTCAAATGAAAAATGCTTCCTCCAAAGAAGAATTTTTGATGTAGAAAGGCTTCCTCTGATGGAGAAAAGTAATTCTTTGTTGAATAAAGTGTTTCTCAGTTGGAGGAATACTTGGTGAAGGGATACATGGTCCAACCAATATCAACAATATCAACAAATATTGTTGAATTCAGCAGAGGCAGCCCCATGTAGAGAGCGTTACAGTAGTCTAACCTTGAGGTGACCGTCGCATGGATCACTGTAGCCAGGTCATTGAGGTCGAGGAAGGGAACCAACTGCTGAATCTGCCTAAGATGGTAAAATGCAGATCTGGCAGTGGCTGCCACCTGGGCCTCCATGGTTAGGGAGGGATTCAAAAGCACTCCCAGACTCCTAACCTCTGACGCTGGCACCAGAGGCACCCCATCGAAGGTCGGGAGAGGGAGCCCCAACCCCGAACCATTCCGGCTCAGGCACAGGACCTCTGTATTCACTGGGTTTAGTTTCACCCAGCTCAGCCTGAGCCACCCAGCCACAGCCTGTAATCCCCGGTTCAGATCTTCTGGGTCAGAGCCCGACCGGCTGCCCAACATCAGATAGAGCTGGGTGTCATCTGCATATTGGTGACAACCCAGCCCATACCTCCTAACAATCTGGGCGAGGGGGCGCATGTAGATGTTAAACAACATCGGGGAAAGCACCGCCCCCTGAGGCACACCACACTCAAGTGGGTGCCTCTGGGACTGCTGTTCCTCTATCGCCACCCTCTGTCCCCGACCTTGGAGAAAAGAGGCAAGCCATTGAAGAGCGAGCCCCTGTATCCCCACGTCGGCGAGACGGTGGGTCAGCAACTGGTGGTTGACTGTATCAAACGCGGCCGACAGATCTAACAACAACAGTGCCGCCACACTGCCTCAATCCAGATGCCTCCAGAGGTCGTCAGTAAGGGCAACCAGCGCCATCTCCATACCATGACCAGGGTGAAAGCTGGACTGGAGTGGATCCAGGATAGAAGGGATTTTTTTGCACTCCCCCCATCACACTGTAGCCTGAAAAGCTCCTCCTTGGACCCTCAGCAACAGTACAGAGAGCTACTTGTGCATTCGAGGGTAGTTGGTCCAAGCCTCATATAGGGGGTAGAGACTGGGTTACTAGAGCAAAGTTGAAAGGCTCCTTTCCCAGCTCCCACTCCCCTTGAGTACACAGTCATGACTGTGAGAAGCTCCTCCTACTCAGTGGTGCCATCTCACTTTGTTGTGACATATATGCAAATATATTGTAACAATGTGGACAGGGCCAAATGCATGGCTCTGTCCCATGTAATTGGGCACCCCACAGAAAGGAATGGGATCCAGTAAGGTACAAAATACTCACATGGTGGGTCCTACCAATACAGTTGCAGTATAACATAGCTGCAGGTGGGATAGCAGTATAAGAACATGAACACTCACCCCAATGGCTCAGTATACACATAAAGGAGGTCATGGGTTGCAAACCTTTTACAGTGACGGCAGTGCCCTTCTCTGAGGTCAGGGACTGTCTTAACCAATAGGCAACAGAGGCAGCTGCCCCAGCCCCCTGCCTTGTCTGAGGCTTGGGCAGCAGTGGCAGCTCCTGGAGTGGAGGCCTCCTTTGCTTGGGCCCAGTAGCAGGGTCTAGGTGCAGCAGGGAGCTCGGCAGCGACTGGTGGCAGGGATTCTGGGGCCCCATCCTGGATTTTTCCCAGGGCCCACAGAAGCACTAAGACTGCCCCTGTAAGTTTGTACATGTCTTTACTGAAGTGGCATCAATTCACAATGTTAAATAGGTGAAGTATTTTCAGGGTTTCTTGGATAAATCTTTTCTATCAGCACTTTTGAGGGTATTTGCCATTCAAAAAAACCCCACAAAAATTATTTGGAGAACGTGAAAATCCATTGTGTAAAAGAATCAAATTTTAATCTCAAATAAGATGTTTTGTAATCATCATAAATTAAAGGGGGGGGGGACTGGTTCCCAAGGGGGAATGCTGCACCTTGATGAAAACTAATTGTCTCTTAAGTGAATCAAGAGAGGCCTCCATTTCAACTGAGATAAGTACATTTCATTGTTTTTATCCAAGTCATTAAGAAAGGTGTCTAGTCACACCCACCACTAATTAGGGCTGCCAAATGCCCCCGGGGGGCGGAATTCCCCCTGCTTTCGAGCCCCAATTTCTGCTCCCGTGGAATCGGGGCCTGGGGAAAACCCCATCCCTGGGGGGGGGCATTTACATTTCTTAGGGGGCACTGGCTAATCAAATACATGGCTCCTTTCTGCATCCACCATCACTTGGCCCCCCCGGGCTGGATGTGAAATCACGGGGCCTTGCCAGTAAGTGGGGGAGGGCCCTAGCCCTGAGATCCTCCACTGTAGCTACAGGCCTGTCTGACACTAAAAATCATAAAATGCATTCTGTACATTCTTAACTGCACTTGCTGAAGGCACCTCCACTCTTACAAACAATAAAGGTCTCTGTTTTCTTCTGAGTGTTGACAAATGTAATTGTTGTTATTGCTCCTGTAGATATTGACCTAGACTGGGATCCAAAACAGCTCTTTTCTGTAGCCTTCTGTCCTTTCATGTCATACCAATGCAGGTAATGAAAAGAGGACCTGCATGAGGTCTATATAGTATCTCTTTTCTAAATAGGTCTGCAATTTATCCAGGTTTTGCTAGGGATGAGCCAAACTTTGAAAGCTGCCTGGTTTGTTTTAAAACACTCCCATTTGTGGAAAACCCAGGATTCTTTATTTTATTATTTTATCTTGGGGCAGCATCACAGTTCTGTAAAGCACTATGGCCACTTAAGAAACAAATGAGTACATTATATCCCAGAATCAACAGGTATTCAGTCTTGCTTTATGTACTCAGTCCTGTGACATATCTGATGCTAACAATGATAAATGTATGTTGTACATTCTTAACTGCACTTGCCGAAGGCATTCCCCAGTCTTCCTGGTAACTGCATATCAAAGCGCTCAACAGATTAACATCTGACTTTTAAAGCTGGTGCTAGAGGAGCTTATTTCAGGAAATAACTCACTCCAAAAACAGCAGCTTTATAATCACTTTATAATTCCTGGAACTTTATCTATTAGAAGTTGGGGCAACTGAATAATGGGATGTTTTTGTTAGGTAAAAAAAATTAGTTTTCTTTTTTCAGAGAGTTCCTCATTTCACATATTAGAATGGATATGGTATATTATAGTATGAGAGCAATATTGTACATTGTTTGGAATCTGTGTACTATGGCTCACGTCCAGTCAAGATCCAGAAAGCAAGTTGAATTCTGCTCACAGCAGAGGGCTGCCCTACGGTTTCTTGCTAAAGCCCTTGGAATCAGCAGAGATCAGTGTCTTTCGTTTATGCTAAGGGCTCTTGGATCCAAGCCCTTGTCATGAATATAAAATGAACATAAATATGAAGGGTTCAGTTCCTTTTAATAAGAATATATAATACGTATGTATATAAGTGGCTGAGGTTGAATGCATACTTTGCATGCAGGAGGTCCCAGGCTCAATCATGGGCATATTCTGTGAAAGGATCTGAGCAGGAAATGTCAGGAATACCTTTCCGCACTTGACACTCTAGAAAGCCTGAAGCATGTGCACACAGGCACTTCACATTTACTTGTGGCTATGTGGACAAAGAGTTGTGGAAACCTCCTAGTCTACCTTTCTTAGTGGCTGGAGGTGATTGTATGCAAATCTACCAAACTAGTTCTTGATTATTGGCTGGAGGTAATTGCTAGAAGTATGCAAATCTACCCAAATAGCTGTTTATTACTGGCTGGGGGGTAATTGCTGGAAGTATGCAAATCTCTACCAAAATAGCTCTTGGGTGGGTGGGGCAGGTTCAATTATATATAGAGCAAAACAATCTTTCATATAAAAATAAAATGAGGCCCAGGCATTTTTCTTCCACTGTCATAATAATAGAACTCGGGGCCACCCAATGAAGTTGTTGGGATATAGGTTCAAGACAGGCAAAAACAAATCCTTTACTCAATGTGTAATTGAACTGCAATATTCACTGGCTATGCCAGTAGTGGTGATTATGTGCATAGATGGCTTTAAAAGGGGGTTAGACAGATTCAGGGAGGAGAGGTTCATCAGTGGCTATTCGCCAAGCCATGGTAACTGAAGGGATCCTCCATACAGAAGCAGCAAAACTCTGAATACCAGTGCTGGGTGGCAGCATGGGGGGATGGGGGGGCTTGGCCTCCATGCCATGTTTGTTTGGCATTCCAGGGCAACTGGCTGGCAACTGTGTGAAGCAGGATGCTGGATTAGATGGACCCCTGGTCTTACCCAGCAGGCTGTTCTGATATAGTTTTTATGTTCTTATGAGTTTACTTCTGTACACTCTGTAGTACATTCAATCCAGAAATTATATATAAAATCTTACAGGGTTGTCAGAGTGAGGGGGGTTGATTATGGATAATGCCATAGAATCCAACTCCCAAAGCAGCCATTTTCTCCAGGTGAACTGATTTCTGTTGTAATAGCAGGAGATCTCCAGCCACCGCCTGGAGATTGGCAATCTAACCTACTGTGTTTGATGGAGGCTTACATAAGAACATAAGAGATGCCAATGTTGGATCAGGCCAAAGGCCCATCTAGTCCAACACTCTGTCACACAGTGGCCAAAAATACCAGGTGCCATCAGGAGGTCCACCAGTGGGGCCAGGACATTAGAAGCCCTCCCACTGTTGGCCCCCCCAAGCACCAAGAAGACAGAGCATCACTTGCCCCAGAGCCCCTATCTATACCTTGTGGCTAATAGCCACTGATGGACCTCTGCTCCATATGCCTATCTAATTCCCTTTTGAAGCTGTCCATGCTTGTAGCCGCCACCACTTCCTGTGGCAGTGAATTCCATGTGTTAATCACCCTTTGGGTGAAGAAGTAAACCTTCTTTCTCTTCTTTCCATTGCACACATATTCCTTTGCCATCCACAGCTCTATAATAAATGTCAGTATATTTGTCTGCTGTCCTAAACTAGAATAAAAGAAACCTTGCACATTTCTTTGTGGATGCAACATTAAGCCAGGAATGAGAAGAGTTTCCACAGGGATACATTAAGCTGTGGGTAAACAGTTCCATTGATCCATAAAGGGAGGTACCTGTATCCCTCCAACCTCTCAGAGAAGGCTGGGGAAGTTCCAGGAAGCTTAAAAGGCATGTGCTGGCTCTCTAAACAATCAATGAAGCTTCTAGACAACCAGTTTTGGAGTGCTGCATGGGAAAAGCAATCAAAGGGAGAAAAACTGCCTATCATTCTTTCTCCAAGGTTTCACTTGTGTTATACAATGATCACTCAGGAAGGGAAGGTCAGAGATGGCCTTGCTCATTCAAGCAACTAGTTGTATTTCCCCCGAGAGGCTCACCTCCATTCTGAGATGCTTTAAGAATACATGGAATACTGTCCTTTATTGCTTTAAAAGGAAAAACAAGTCTCAAAGTCTTTATATTTAGTAGAGCAATGGGCAGCCCTTCAGTAATCCTTTGTGCAAATTGCTTAGAAACTTTCCTGGGAACAAAACAGTTTCCAGAGTGTCAACTGACTCTGTGACATCACATCCAGGTTTTCACCCAGACATGACGTTAACATGTAGCACAATATCATGTCCACCTCTTGCCCCTTACCACAGAGTTTCAGAGCATCCGCTAACTCACTGATGTCACATCTGGGTTTCTCCCCAGACATGACATTGATCATCATTTCTGGCCTGCATTCCTCTTGCACCACCCCAGAGGCAAGGATGGGTGGGAGAACCCAGCAGATAATGTCTGCCCAAAGTTGGCAATTGGCATTCGTAGGCTGAAATTAGTTAAGACGACTTCCTTGTGATTCTGATTAGGCAGGTTTAGGGTTGCACTGTAAAACCCTAATATGTTTTTCTTCAGTGGTCTTTGACATCAATTAGTCTTAAATGTGCCACTAATTAATTTTGTGTTCTGAGAGCTTCACCTCACATTAGTAAGTTTCAATAAATCGGTTTAAAATATCTCTTGTACTGTTTAATTAGAGAGAGGATGCTAAATACCTACATCGTGCCTCCTTCCATATGGGATTTGGAATTGACAACGAATGTACTGTATGTTCTTCAGTTAATCCACCTCATACTTTATCACTGCTTTTTCTTGGTTATTTTTTAATTGTTTCTCAGTTCCCATCCTACAAGATCATTACTCACAGCAAAAATGAGTAAGGCCATTACTCACTGCTCGAAATATGGACACATTGGCTTTGCCAGAAAGATTATAGAGGAAGAACGCATCTTGGGCAAAATTGCTCCTGGAAGCGTTCCTTTGTTTTATGAGCCACAATGTTTTGCTTATTGACTTTACATCTTATTTTGTGTAGTTATAATAGCTATTCAAAGGTATACTACATTTTCTGCTGTACAATTGTTTTGGTCCTGTATGAATATTTATTTATCTCAAGGAAATATGTAACATCACCAGACAGATTTATGGGAATGACATTGGAGACCCGATATTTATATGATTGAAATAGTTCCCTTCCAGTTGAGGGCTGGCATTTAAGATGCCATTTCATAATTGCTCTGGTGACTGCAACGGGAGCTAATTTTCCCAAAGGTTCATTGATAATCATGGACGGTTTCTGACCTTTTGTTTTCTCTCAGCATTCCTTTTCCACCTGCAGTTCCCCTCATTCTCTGCCTACACCAGAGAGAACTGAAGTGAAATTTAGCACTAGAGACGCGGGATGAAAGATGATGGCACCTTTGTTAAGAGAGCTGGCTGAGGTGTTGTTGCTGTCTATCCTTCCTCTTCTCTCCCAATGAAAGAAGACAAGACGGTAAAGGTTTAAAATCACTGGACTGCTTTCTTGGGGAAGAGGGGGGAGAGTAAAAAAATGAAATTACAAGGAAGGCCTATTGAAGTATGATTTATTATTTATTTACTCAAAAAATGGAAGTGCCATGTGGACACTGTAGCGTTTACAAAAACTCTACAGTAAAACCATAGAGTTTTTGTGAATGTCTTGCTCCCCTAAAGGAATTCAATCATTCTCCCATCCCCCATTTTATCCCCACAATAATCCTGTGAGGTAGGTTAGGCTAAGAGGGTCACCCAGCAAGCTTCCATGGTAGAGTGGAGATTAGTTCCTGCATCTCCCAGATCCAACACTCTAGTCTAGATTCTAATCCAACACTAATCACATTGGCTCTCTATTATGGACATGTGTTTGTATTGCTGTTATATTCAGCAAGCAGCTGAGAGGCTGACTTCTGTGCTCTCTACTTGGCAAAAACAGATTCTGACACACTTCCAGGTTGTCAGCTAGGAAATCTTCCTTCGTGCCTCCCCCCAATGATTTCAGGGGTTAAAAGTTTAATAAGCTGACTGAAACTCCTGGAAGTGACATGATCTTTCCAGAAGTGATTAAATCAAATATTGACTGCTGGGTCACTATGCTGGCTGAGTTTTTCACACGTATTTACCAGTCAGCCCAGATTCCTAGTAATGGGGGCCTGGCTATTATTGTCCCAATATACAAAAAAGGAGAAAGGATAAATCCTTCAAACTACCACCCAATTCATCTTCTAAGTGTGGTTAGCTAGCTTGACGTTGGAAACTCTGGGACTGGCTGGACCAAGAAAATGTACTACTGAAGGAACAGGCGGATTTTAGAGTCGGTTGATCAACCATAGACCACTGCTTGATATTGCACCGTTTAGCAGAGAAATACAGTTCTAAGCTGCATGGGGCATTATACACTGCATTGGTTGATTTTAAAGCTGCATTTGACAGTATTCCCAGACACAGGCTATGGCAAAACTTGAGAACTCCACAATGGACAGAACACTTTATATACTCATTTGCATGCTTCATGAAAGTAATTTCCTGAGGGTAAGATGCAGTACATAGGGCCATTTATCTAGTAGATAGGGATGGGCACAAACTGAACCACAAAACAAATTTCATCATGAATTTTGCCGTTTGTGGTTTGTGAACGGATGTTTGTAATGGATCTACTGTCACAAATTTCTACAAACTTTTAAAGCAATTAGTGGCAGTTCATGGATAGAGCAGAAAGCAGAGGTTTAAGGGGACTCCATGGCTGCGGTCACATGGAGCATTAGCCACTCTACAGAGACGGAAGATAGGTGGATTTTCTGGGCGCGAACTCACCGCAACATCTGGGAAGCGTAGAGCTCCCATGGCTAACCCGAGGCTTCACTCTGAAGATGCGGGGTAAAAAACTAGTACCTCTGAGGTACTAGTTTCCGGAAACTGCGGGGCAAGGGTAAGCGTCTGATTGCGTTTCTGGTGGTAGCTCGTGGCATCCGGCGCCCACCCATGTCCCATCGCGAAAAGGGAGGTTTTTTTGTCAAGTCTCCACGGGCATGCACAAGCACCCAACGGCGCATGCGAACACTTGGGTAAAAAAAAACCCCCGCAGCGCCGCTTCTTTGCCGTGCCGCAGGAGTGAGGTATGATCGGCACCTCCCCCCAACCACGGGACGTTGCGGGACGTCGGGCGGGAGGTTTGATCCAGCTGCCATGCAATAGTTCGCTCTGGGGCGAACAGCCACGCCTCCCCCCTGCGATATCCAGCCCGTGTGACCGGGGCCCATGTTTCTTTAAACTCCTGCTTTCAGTTTCCCACAAAAGCTGCAAAAACAGGGAGCAGCCTGTTTCGGGCTGTCTTGCGCAGTCCCTTTAAAGCTTCCATGGTAAAGCTTAAAGGGACTGCAAAAGAAAGCCTGAAAAACAGCTGAGTGGTGGGGAGCTCAGCTGTTTTTTTGGGCTTTCTCTAAACCCCTTTTAAAGGGACTGTGGTCCCTTTCAATAGGGTTTGTGGGGCCATAAACTGGTTTAGTTTGTGAACAAACCTACCGGTTCAATTCGGTTCATGGTTCAAACCATAAGCCAACATGAACTGCATTTTTCCCATTCATGTCCATCCCTACTAATATGGTTCCACTTGCAAAAGGAGTGAAACAGGGATGCATTTTGGCACCACTACCTTTTAATTTCTATATTAACTCCATGGCACAGTTTTTAACAAATTCCATCCTCCAAAATTAGGAAATGGAGCAAAACTACACATAACATAATAAAATTTTATATAATGGCATGCATAGTATATATATATAAAAAAGATGGTTGACTCTTCAAATAACTGACTCCTTCTATTGTGAAATGTGTGCAAGAATTTTGAAATGTTGGAATATAATAGAACATATAAGTGTTTTGTTAGTCTTGGTATTGTACGTGGTCCTTTTTATTGTTTTTATTAATACTTTCCAAGCTGATCATGCATCAAAATAAACTGAACTGATATTATATTAGGTTTTAAGGTTTCCAACACTGCCTTGGCACATGCCAGATTTCGGGGGTGATACCTGGGGAAAGCAGAGTTTTGAGAGGATATGATGCCACTTCCAGGTGACACTCTAGACTTTTACACACACACACACACACACACACACACACCAATTTAGGGATACTAGATCTCCTACTGTAGCAGGAGACCTGTTGGCATCCCAACCTGTTGGAAAGGAGGGGAGGGGTGTGCACCTGCTTACACTATTGCAGAAGCTTCCCTGGTGTCCCATTGTTCACCTGGCCAGCTGGGTACAGAGATGCAAGGGTTACATGCTGTCAGATAGGCAGGCAGCAGAGACAAAGCAAAGATGGAGCCATCTGCAGAAGGAGGAGGCAAGCAAGTGCCAGGATAGCTCAAAACCATTTCAGAAAGAAGCTGTCTTCAGGCTGCGGTTACAGTGCATTGAATCAGCAGTAGTTAGAGCTCAATTATGTAGGGAACTGATAGCTCCACTCTTCCTGTTGCCAGAGCAAAAGACTTGATCCTACCAAGACTCAAAGTGTTGTGCTTTCCTCACGAGTAGGACTTGCTTGCAGGATCTTTCACAGTGCCAGGCATGTACTCCTCTAACTGGTCCAAGTTCTGCTTGGGCCCATCATCTTCTTTGCTCCTATGATTTCAGATGTGCCTCCTCCAGATTGGTGTAGTGGTTAGGAGCACAGACTCTAATCTGGGAGAACTGGGTTTGATTCCCCACTCCTCCACATGCAGCTGCTGGTGTGACCTTGGGCCAGTCATAAGTTCTTTCAGAGCTGCTCTCTCAAGGGCAGTTCTTGAGAGAGCTCTCTCAGCCCCACCTACCTGACAGGGTGTCTGTTGCTGAGAGGGGAAGGGAAAGGAATTGTAAGCCACTCTGAGAGTCCTTCAGGTAGTGAAGGGCAGGGTATAAATCCAATCTCTTCTTCTTCTTCCACTGGATCTCTAACTGGAACCTACTGCCATAGAGTGGGCAAGGCACCTTCTTCTGGAGATCCTGGGATGCTTGGAGCCTTGGTCGGAACCATGGGGGACTCTCTGATACCCGGCTTGGCTCAGACGACTAAAGGAAGTTTGGTGATGGTTTCGCAATAGAGCTTCAAGAGCATCTTACAGGACATTTATGAAATCGTATGAGATGGCGGCAAAGACTTCTAAGAGGGAATTCTATGCAACCTCCATCCCATCCGCTAGCTCTTGCTCAGCACATTAACCTCTTCCACAGGAGAACTAAAAAGACTAGTAATTCGGATATAAGCTGTGAGGCATTTGCAAGCTTTTTTGTGGAGAAAGTCTTGTCTCTCTGCTGTGACCTGCCTGCCAACCTTGATACAGTATGTGAACTAGAGGCCCCTTGGTTGCCTTTGGATTCAGTATTTGACAACTTCAGCTGGCTCTCTGAGGCCAATGTTGACAGGATACTGCATGCTGCGAAGCCAACTTCTTGCCTCACATCCTTTGTTGCTGGTATGAGCCAGCAGCGAGGGTATATGGGACCCTCTGATGGACATTACCAATCTGTCCCTTAGCACAGGGATCTATCCTGAGGGTTTAAAAGAGGCAATGGTAATACTGCTCTTGAAGAAACCATTGCTGGATCCCTCTGATCCATCCAACTACGGCCCAGTTTAGAATGTTTTGCTTCTGGGTAAGGTAGTTGAGAGAGCGGCCACTGAGCAGCTTCAGAGTTTCCTGGAGGACACATTGGCACTAGACCCCTTCCAGTCTGGCTTTCACCCTGGCCATGGGATGGAGACTGTGCTGGTCACCATTATGGACAATCTCTGCAGGCAGTTGGACCAAGGCGGGTTGGCGCTGCTGTTATTGCTTGACTTGACAGGAGCGTTTGACACAATGGATCATGATCTGCTGCTTCACTGTCTCATCAGTGTTGGAGAACGTGGGACAGCCCTGAAGTGGAGTGCCTCATTTCTCCATGGTCAGGGACAGAGAGTGCTGCTGGATGAGAGGGCTTCCTCTTGATACTTGGTGACATGTGGGGTCCCTCAGTGGGATATCGTCTCCCAATGTTGTTCAACGTCGATATGCGCCACCTTGTCCAACTGGCACAGTGTTTTGGGCTGGGCTGCCATCAGTACGCTGATGACACCCAACTGTATCTGCTGATGGATGGACAGATACTGCCCCAGGAAATTTGGCTGAGGGTTTGAAGGCCATGGTGGGGTGGCTGAAGCAGAGTTGGCTGAGGCTGAATCCATGAAAGATGGAGGTTCTGTGGCTAGGTGGGGGAGATTCAAATTTAGGCTGCCAACTCTTGACCCTTGATCACACTAATACTGGTGCAGATGGTCAAGAGTCTGCATGTGGTCCTGGATGCCTCCTTGTCAGTGGAGGCCCAGGTCACAAATGTTGCCAGGCTGGCTTTTTTTCCAACTATGCCAGGTCAGGCAACTGGCTCCTTACCTGTCTCGCCCCAACCTAGCCACAGTAATCCATACAACAGTTACCTCTAGGTTTGATTACTGTAATTCACTCTATGCACGGCTCCCCTTGAGACTGATCTGGGAGTTACAGCTTGTCCAGAATGCAGCCGCTTAGGTCCTTATGGGGACACTGATAACTCCACATATAAAATCTGTGCTTTGCCAACTGCACTGGCTCCAAGTTGAGTACTGGGTCAGGTTCAAGGTTTTGGTCTTGACTTTTAAGACCCTAAATAGTCAGGGACTAATGTACCTATGGGATTGCCTCTCCTGGTATGTCCCCTGGAGAGCATTACACTCAGGAGACCAACACCTGCTGGAAGTCCCCAAACCAAAGAGCATCCGGCTTTCCCCAGTCAGAGGCAGGGCCTTCTTGGCCCTAGCTCTAACTTAATGAAATTCTCTGCCTACTAACATCAGGGTCCTGCGGGACATATTGCTTGTGGAGAGGGTGGTATAGAAGCTTAATGAAATGAATAAATAAATAAACAACATGCTCAGTAAGGCAGGCTATGGACACAAATCCTGGAAATGATGCAGCACAACAAAACAAGCAAGGAAGAGGTTCCGGCTCAGTTGTTCAACTTCCCCTTTTCTTGTAAAAATGAACACCTCACATTCCCCACTTTATATGTGAAATAGGCAGAATGTGATTGAACAATGTGGCTGCCCCTGTAACATCAAGTTTGGCCCTCAGAGACTGGCTTATGGGTGCAAAAGCTCTGTAGGCCAGCACTGAATGATCAAACTCCTAACAAGTAGGGATACCAGCCTCTCACTATGGGGGGACACCTCCCACTGATCTTCCCTACTGAAAGAAAAAAAATCACTGCCAACCTCTGTACTGGTAGTCACTTCTGGGTACAGCCTAGAAGTGACCATGGGTAGTTCTAGGAATCACCAGAAACTCTATGACAAAACCACAGATTTTCCAGTGATTCCTAGATCTTCCCAAGGTCACTTCCAGGTTGTACCCAGAAGTGATGTACTGACATCACCAACATCACACACAGACCCCTCCATATCCCCACCCTCCAGCCCTCCCACCAATTGTTACAATTCTTCAGGAATGTAGAAGAACTGCAAAATATAGTATTTGGAGAAGAATTCATGCTTTCTAACAATCTTAGCTTCGGATTTTTTACGAATGAAGTTTCTAGACCTTTTGACAGTTTAAAAAAACCCCTTCAAAGTGTGTGCCTAATGAAAGTTGGTTGAATAGGATTTCCAATGATTGGAGGTTGGGCCTTAGTGCAGAACAATTAATCATCCCTCTCCACAATTAGCAAACCCACAATAAGTTATGCAAAACATTTAAAGACTGCAGAATAAATTATTTAAAATAACATTCTGAATTTACATAATTATACCATTCATACAATTTTGATTTTCTTGGCATAGAACGTTAATATTTCTGCCATAGAGTTTTTAGTGGTTCCCATGTTACAGTGAAACTCAAGCTGTTCTTTTCATTAAAATGGTGATTTCATTATCCAAAGTATAGCTCATCCTAGGACCAGCATAAGGGTGGACTGCATGGGTCGCCAGTTATTGATGTCCTAGTTCCTTGGAAGGGCTACCGACATCCATAGTTCCTGAAAGACTGGGTCTTGCCCCCATAGGCCAGCTCTGACCAGTGTGGATCACACATACAGAAACTAATCGGTTTATCAAAATAATTGGAAATTATTTATTCAGCAGAACATACAACACAGCAAATCAGGTTGCACCAAAGCACTAAACCCTTCATGATTGAGGGTGACATGATTGAGGTTTATAAGATTATGCATGGGATAGAGCAGGTCGAGAAAGAAGTACTTCTCTCCCCTTTCTCACAATACAAGGACTCATGGGCACTCCATGAAATTGCTGAGTGGTCGGGTTAGAACAGATAAAAGGAAGTACTTCTTCACCCAAAGAGTGATTAACACATGGAATTCACTGCCACAGGAGGTGGTGGCGGCTACAAGCATGGACAACTTCAAGAGGGAATTGGATAAACATATGGAGCAGAGGTCCATCAGTGGCTATTAGCCACGAGGTATAGATAGGAAATCACAGGCTGGGGCAAGTGATGCACTGTATTCTTGGTGCTTGGGGGGTGGGCAACAGTGGGAGGGCTTCTAGTGTCCTGGCCCCACTGCTGGACCTTCTGATGGCACCTGGTATTTTTGGCTACTGTGTGACAGAGTGTTGGACTGGATGGGCCATTGGCCTGATCCAACATTGGCTTCTCTTATGTTCTTAAGATAAAAATACATAAAATATGGGCAGTGGCCAAATGTGATGCATTTCAAGGGACAGTGGAAAGAAATTATACAGACCAGTGCATAAGAATAAAAATATGCAATAGCCTAACCTTCCAATCACTTCCAGCCATCTGGATGAAGGCTAAACTAGCCCTCCAAGAGAATAATCATAAACAAGTTCACCTGGAAGCAAGTCCTATGTTATTCGAACAGAGCTTACTCCCAAGAAAAGTGCCCCAAAGATTATAAACTACGTTTCTTCCTTACTCTAAAGTAGCTTGCATAGTTACTGTTTCTTCTTCTGAAGTTCCCAGATGAAATCCTTAAGATAAAAAAATAAAAATTAAAAAGTTTAGCAATATATGAGGCTAGACAGCAAAGACAGAAGGTGCAACGTATGAAGAGGTCTAAGCAGGGGGAGGGTAGGTTTGATTTACAGAGACATGTTAGAACTTTCTGTGTTCTGATGTAGAACCTTATACACTTTTTCATTGATCAGAGGCAGCCACTATCATACTTAGAAGTGACCATTTTTTCCTGCTCACCTCATTATTCAAATTCATTATCCAATTATTTTCTTTTGGGGTTCAGCCTGACTGGGTATCTTCCAAGGAAGCTTCATTTCTTGGCCATCATTCTGATCAAAGGAACCATTCTAAGAGTTTGTCCCACTTATGTCACCACACATAGGTGGTACCAGGTTGTTGGGTCATCGTATAAGCAATTTTGTGGTTCTTCAGCTCTGTGTAATTAATTCAACAGCCAATACCTGCTATCTTTGCCTTCTCGTTAAGCAAAGTGTTGAATTAACACCATCACCTGGCCTTTGTGCATCTCAGAGCTCCTGCAATCATATGGTTAGGCTGCTTCCATAGACCAAAAATTCTTTTTTGTCCTGTAGCAGACCAACTGCAGAGATCTTCAGAGTAATCAGACTAGACTTCTTTAGGCCTCAAAGATGAGGTTTGGGGACAAGGTTAACAGTTCCCTCTTTACATCTCCACTTTCCGTCCACCTGCTTGGCTGAACAAAGAGTACCACATACCACTTGCCTGTCCTCACCATTCCCAGAATAAGCTACCATCTGCTCTCTTGATGGTGAGGAGGGACCACTAAGTGAGTGAGAGAAGAACACTCAGAACATCTTTTACTTGGGCCCAGAGTGTCCAAAACTCCGAGCTGGCACTAGTTCATGCTGGGAAACTATACCGATGCAAGTCCCATACTTCAGGTTCCAGGACTAGTAGGTTGTTTCCTGTGGCCCAATGAACACTTGAGATTCAGTTTGGGAAGTCTACAAAACTGTGCCTCAAGTATCTTAGAAACTTTTGGTTCTTTTTGTCTTTCCCTCCCCCTAATTGCAGGGCTGTCATTTTCTCCGAATTCTGGTGGGTAGTAGTATCTCATTCCAAAACACCATTCACTCCAGTTGATGAAATAACAACTGAACCATCTTGAATTGCTATCTATTACTGGGCTAACCAAGAACCACATCTCAACAGCTGTAACATTATATACAACTGATGAAAAATTACATGTATTAAACATCTGGAAAAAAACCAGGAGGACAGGGATTGTGAAGCTAAAAAAGTTGCCTACCAGTTTTGTTTGGTTGTTTGTTTACATTGTGTGACTGGTTTAGCATCGTCTGAAGGTCTAGATCCAGACCTCAAGTCTAAGTATGCATCATAATTGCCTCAACTGTGTGGAAACTTTGTTCCATAATGTGCTATCAGTATGGGCATAGATGTGGCACAACCTTTCAGACAAAACAGAGGTGCCCTGTAGTATGGTATTTTTTTTTAAAACCTTCAGCTGGAGATTAATTCTGAATTTGTGTGGTTACTTGAGACACCATCCAGATTTTTACTATACATATCTAGGACATGGTAGTCACATTAATTTTGATGCTTGTCTAAAAAGAGGAGTTACCAG
The DNA here is from genome assembly GCF_001447785.1 of Gekko japonicus. NCBI lineage: Eukaryota > Metazoa > Chordata > Lepidosauria > Squamata > Gekkonidae > Gekko > Gekko japonicus. The sequence goes on along the minus strand of NW_015176460.1, from coordinate 839,219 downwards.
AGTGGCTTTGTGGTGCAGAGGAGAAACAACAGTACAGTTTCAAGTTGCTTGAAAATTAAGTGCACATGTCAGCTTTCATAGAGAAACCACAGTCTTAGGACCACAAGTGACAAAATCAAGCTGCATTTATATATTTTGCATTGCAGTGAAGCGTGTTCGTTTTGAAATAAACACTGTGAATAAACACTTTTTAGATGTTTACAGTCAGTAGCTTCTAAAGTGCAGCCAGCATAATGAGCATGAATGCATAATGTTTATGCATATTCTAGAGTCCCATATACCCTAAATCCTATTTGTCTTTCCTTAGCTGGAACACATGTGAAAACTGCAAACATACACACCTACTTCAGTGAGCACAATAAAAGATAAACTACTATGACAGCCCTGTTCCCTCCCTCAGAGGTGAGATTTTCCCTCCCTTCTTTCCTGAAGAACTCTGGCTGTCCCACCCTGTCACAGCATAATATTTTGTCTGTTTGCTCAGCCCAGGAACCTGAGGGAAGGATTGGGAGTCCCCTTTAACTAATGGCACTCAAGATGTTTTTATATTCCAAATTAACAAAATATTTTATTCAACATAGAGGGGAAAGGTCAGGTGAAATCAGAGGTTGGATTTTCTGAGATAAAACCAGTACATGCACAGACTTTAGTCCTTATGTTTCAAGCTAATGAGACTTCCTTAAGCTTTTCACAGTGATTTAAATCTTTATGTTGAGTAGTTTTTGTTCCAGTGTTTCCCCCAAACACTTCAGTACACTTTCTTTGAGTATTCTCTGAATCTTTTCATTTCCAGAAGGCTGATACTCTCTTTCCAGTACCCAAACACCGCTCTCTCAAGACGTTCTCTGCTCAGCTGATGCTAACCAATCAGATCTCTTGGAGCAGCCTGTCACTCAAGGCTCTCTGGCTCTGTGACGAATTAATCCTTCACAGTCCTTCAGTGGTTTATATAGCACCTGTACGCTTTTAAAAAGCGCAGTCTGTCACAACTACATTGCAGAGAAGATCATCCTGAGATAAGCTGAGATAGTGTCCCATGTAATAATGGTGCCATCCTAAGCATCAGAGTTCAGCCTTTCTAGGATCATTGGTATGAGAATAAAATGGAGGAGAGAAGAATTATGTAAGCCACTTTGGGTTCTCACTGGGGAGAAAGGTGAGATAAAAAATGAATTACATACATAAACATAAATATCAAACATGGCCTTTTAAAAGTACAGGGTAATTTAGTTGCTAAATATGGAAATAAGTCTGATGCAAGTAGGCACTGGAGCTGCTATCACAAAGGCAGCCTGGAGACAGTTAATATCTTTCCATGCAGGGGGTGTACAATGGGGTTGGGGGGTGGGTATGGGGGGGGGGGGGGATAGCATCTAGTGAGATAACTTTTCCCACTTCTGGCAACAGGGGTTGTGAATTTTTCCTGTAACTCAAACACCTGGGAAAAAAAACTTGCTTGACTAGCTGAGATAAGGTGCAAAAGCATATATGTGTGAGCCACAGCAAGTGATGCTTTTTTCAAAACACTTTCAACACAGTTAAAAACCATTGGCCCTTTCCAGTGAAAGGCACCAATGTCTTCCAAAAGTTCCCTAAACCCTGAAGTTGTGATAGTGCAGTATGCATTTCATAGGGTAGGAGGGATTTGCATGTGGCTCTCTTCCTGCAAAAAAGGCACTGGGTTTCTTCAAGTGTAATCTGTTTCTTCCCACCAGGTTTCTTTCCTATTCCTCCTGCACTGGTAAAGTTATTTACTGAGAGACTCAACGAGATAAGGGATAGTGGAATATGCCCTACCTTGGGCCAACTTCAGTGGCTCTTTTGCTCTTTGGAGTGGTAGGATATATGCCATATTATAGATCTACTTATTATTAATTAATTACATTTGTATCCCACCTTTCTTCCATCATGGAATGGGATTCGGTATACACTGGGTTTCCCAGAGGTATCCTACTCAGTCCAGGCAATGCTTTGATCATACTCAAGCTACCATTTGTAACATTTACAATGATCTCAGAACACCATGAATGAGGTTCTCAGGCAGTCTCCTATCCAGATATTTGGTGGGTTTAAAGCTTCAAAATCAGGACCTCCACAAAGGACTTAGAGGCTATATCATGAGCCTGACAAATCCTGATCCATACAAACAAGTCCTTTCCTTTAGAAAATTCAGAAAACAGAGATTCCATCTTACCTAGGCTTGCACATGAGCTCAGCCCACTTACCGAAATTCAATCAGAGCCATTCTGTGGACATGCCAATGCCTCAGGGAGATGCCATGGCTCAATAGTAGAGTCTCTTCTCTGAATTGTTACGATATGAACCTATGTTTGTATTTCTGTATAGTGGTGATGCTGTTTGTGTGTGTGTGTCTCTAGCGTGAATACCTATGCATTGTGTATTCAGGGATTGCTGTTTGGTTGTGTTGCTTTGTTCTGCATCTCATGCTTGCCTAGAAACAGGCTGGCCTTGGGCTGTTGCTGCACATACGGACCATGTGCTTCCCTGGAATGTATCCCATGCTGCATCGGGATAGAGAAGACACCGCGCCATTGCACCCACTCTGAGAGCTATGGAAAATCCCCAGCTAACCCCAGCATTTCTGGAATGGAAAGAGCATGTAACCCTACTCTCCTAATCTGGCTTGGGATCTAAAGACAATAGCATTTATGGCTTTGGAGCAGGCACCAGATCTGCAAATCAAGAGGTGTCCATGGGAACGGAAGATTCACACCTCACCACAAGGCACCTTTGATGTAGGAGTAGGATCTGCATATTGCCCACCACCCCTCAAAGAAGGTAACCCCCTCGTAACCCCCTCGTCACCCCCTCTTCAGCCAGTAGTGGTAGTTTAGAGGACGGGTTTGATAGTTTATGGCTAGAAAAGACAGCCCCAAAAAGGAGTTTATTTAAGGAGAAACTCTTCTTTGTTTTCTCTGGTTAACCCACCTTCCCCATAGCGTGCACTAAGGTGCTACAAGTGACTCTCTACCTAAGTTCCCCGGAGTCGCGACCCAGGGAGCGCACATGTGGCTTTGGCTGGCCCAGCCTGTGTGTTTTCAGAGTTCACAAGTTGCTGCTTTAGCTGCCCATCCTTCCAAGGAGGAGATTTCTTCTTCAGCTTGGACCTCAGATAAGTAGAGCCGTGCCCCATTGTGTCATCCCCTTATTTGATGCTTTTGTTATTTTCTATGCTTTTGTTATTTTCTATGCTTTTGTTATTTTCTATGCTGTAATTGTTCTGATGTACTATTGTAACTAAGGAGCTTGTGTGAAACTGTATGATTCCGATTTTGTATGTTTGATGAAACCATTTAGTAAAGGCAACATTGATTTAACCAATAGCGTGTTGTCTGACTCCCTCACAAATAGCGAGCGCTCCCCCTTTGACCATCTGACCTCTGTATAAACTGGTTAGAACTTACGCACAGCCACAAACCCCCTTTCCCCTTGGTAGATAACTCGGGATTGGGTCTCCAGGAATTTCCTGGAGGAGTTGGCATAACAGAATGCAGAAGGTTCCTGTTCTAATCCCTAGCACCAATACTCAAAAGAATCAGATAGTAGGTGATGTAAAAGACCTCTGTTTGGCAAATTAGAAAGCTTCCATCTGTCAACATAGACCATACTGTCTTTCATAGACCAATGGCCTGACAGTGGCCCACAACATGTCACTTGTCTGTTTGTTCAGTTGGGGGAGTAGGGATGAGCATGCTGGCCCCACCATCCACCCCTACTTGATCACACAGAGCACACAACACCCATACATGGAGGAAGTGTTTGCCATTATGCTACTTCCCCATGACCAGCAATGTTTATAAAGCAGCATCCCTGATTACAGGGACAGAGCATATGCATGTAGATTTCCTCTGCATGTGGGTGCCACACTAATGAGATGATGTTCACGCAGTGGTAGGGAACCGGTCCAGGACAAGCATACATGTTCCCCCTCTCCATACATTGACTATCCATACAGAGGGGATGTGTGTAGAGCACTAGCAGAAGGCTCTTTGTATTATAAACCGTCAAAAGCCGTTAAATAAATAAACTTTGAACTTTGAACTAGCAGAAGGCAGCTTCATGTATACTCTTAGCAGCAGCTCTTTATTTATGTAGCAGAAATGACAGTGGTCTATCTCTTAGGAGTCTCATTACAGTCGATGAGATAAAGATTATAAACCAATGGATCATAATCAATCATTTTTTCCCTATCAGATTATAGATATTGCAAGATGCACTAAAAATGATGAGGACCCCAGTACAGATGCACAGTATTTTCTTTGCACAGCATTGATTTTCAACTCTCTCTTTTTGGTTCCATGACCCTAGAAACCCAGAAAAATATTGCAGCAGGTGTGTGCAGCATTAACAAGACACACCGGAACAATCCAAATCCATTAAAATGATGAGAGTTTCCTAGCTGGCTAGAACAAAGTGCACATTGCCCCAAAGAGTGATATGCATGACCCTTCATCTCTGTTGTATAACCTTTTTTCCTAGGAAGATAATATAGATACAGTTTGCTTAGGATATACAGGCCTCTCTCAGATCATCGGAGATGTATCCCTAATGAACAAAAATAGCTCCTGAATCGTCGCATGTGTATTTACAAATCATCTGTAATCTCTAGATATGTTTACACAGGGAGGGACCTGGGGTATTGCCCGACTTGGCAGCAGATACAGAATGGTGCTGATAGATTTGCCATGCTGCTGTTAGTATTTTGAATCTTTTAAGTTCACCTCTGGCCAAATGAATAGGTGAACTTCCAGAATTCTGAATGGTGGTATATATCCTGTTGTCAGTATCTGCACATGTTCTGCTGTGCAGAGAGCAGAGAAATCTTGCCAGAAAGGCCAGCCATCCTTTCGACACCTCAGCTGAAGTTCAGTAAGTATATGATGCTTGAATGGCAAGCAAGTTCCTGCCGACACGTAAATGCTTTAATCTACAACCTTATTTGCAGAGGCAGCAAAACAAAACAAAAAAGTGATCTAGAGATTTCAGTGGAGAAAGGGAATCTGCCCGATTCCAGTAATTAGAAATTCAGAGAAACAGGCCTCTTCTTCCCCTGCCCCCAATCCTACAAGAAAAATAGTTCAGCCAGAGCCAGATTTTGGTCTCTAAGAAACCTTGAGTGGACAAGACAGAAATCAGCTGTTTGGGGCACTATGGAGAATGAGCAAGACATATTGCTTCATGGTGTGCAAGCCACTGCAGGGTGAAAGTAATGTCAGCTCCTTCTGCCTTGTCCCTACACCAGAATTGTCCAAGTTTCCAGGAGCGAAAAGTAATAAGGACATGGAAGGATCCGCAGGTGGTAGTTCTGTCACATTTTTACCCCATTCTTCTTCCATGAAACTGTGGGTGCCATACCTGAGTCTCCCTTTTTCTGTTTTATTTTCTCAGCTAAGCTAAAAGGTAAATGAGTCTGAGACAATGACTGGCCAAGGGTAATCCAGTGAACTTTATAGCTGAATAGGGATTTGAACCTGTGTCTCACCAGTTCAAGCCTGATGCTCTAACCACTGCACCACACTGAGTTTCTATACCCTTTCACTGGTGTAGGTCATGTGAGGCATTTAGATTCTGCAACAAAGCTTAATAGTGGTTTCTAGGGATGGGCACCAACCGGAAAACTGAGGTTCGGTTCATGGTTCATGGCCAAACCATGAATGCAACCACAAACCGAACCAGGAGGCCTGTTTGTGAACTGCACTGGTTTGTGGTTCGTGCCCCCCCAAACCCTGTTGAAAGAGACCACTGTCCCTTTGAATGAGGTTTGCAGAAAGCCCGAAAAACAGCTGAGTGATGGGGAGCAGCTTCCTTCCTGCTGCTCAGCTGTTTTGGGCTGGCTTGTACAGTCCCTTTAAACGGACTGCAGAGGATAGTCCAAAAAACAGCTGAGTCGGTTGGGAGCAGTCTCCCCACCAGTCAGCTGTTTTGGGGTCTCTCAAGCAGTTCCTTTAGACAGGCTCGTTTAAAAGAGCTGCGCAAAGAAGCCCAATACAGCTGAGCCTGTGAAGTCTCCCTGCCAGACCAGCTTTGGGCTCTCTTGTGCAGCCCCTTTAAGTGGGGCTGTGCAATGGAGCCCAATGGAGCCGAGCCCTTCGGGAGACGTCTCCCCACCCGCCAGGTTCGGCATCTCCTGTGCTGTCCCACTTAAAGGGGCTACACAAGAGAGCCCAAAGGTGGGCCAGCAGGGAGACTTCTCCCTACAGGCTCAGCTCCATTGGGCTCCCTTGTGCAACCCCTTTAAAGATGTCCATCTTAAATTGACTGCACAAATCCCTGACCTGGATAGCTCAGGCAAGCCTGATCTCATCAGATTTTGAAAGCTAAGCAGGGCCAACCCTGGCAGGTATTTGGATGGGAGACCTCCAAAGAATACCAGGGCCAGGAGGCAGAGGCAGGCTATCAAGCCACTTCTCTGAACATCCTCCATGCCCCAGTACAAGTTGCCAGAGGTTGCCATGACTTCCAGGAATGGGCACACACAGACACATGCACACACACATAAAATGCAAAAATACAAAAAATAAAGAATGGGACAGGACAAGAGAGCCCAAAACAGCAGACTGGTGGGGAGACTGCTCCCCACCAGTTCAGCCGCTTTGGGGGCTGTCTTCTGCAGTCCCTTCAAAGTTTAAAGAGACTGCATAAGAGCCCAAAACAGCTGAGCAGTGGGGAGCATCTCCCTACCGCTCAGCTGTTTTTATGGCTTTCTTCTCCATCCACAAACCACCATGAACTGCTTTAAAAGCTTGTAGAAGTTTGTGATGGTAGACCCATCACAAACTTTTGTTTGCGAACCACAAACATGGCAAAATTTGTGACAGGTTTTGCTTCGTGATTCAATTTGTGCACATTTGTAGAGGTTCCTGAATTGCATTAATGGCTTGACGAAATGAAGGTAGAGAAAATTGAGACAGTAGCACATTTAGAAGCTTCAGAAATCTCTGTATGATTGAATAAAGGGTGACAAGTGATATTAACCCTTTTCAGATGTTACATCCGTGCATACAGGGAGCCTGGCAACCACACATAGATCCTGCTGATCTGCGTGGACGCCATGTTGTCTAATCGGGGTGCTACATTTTTTGCATGCACATGCAACTTTGGTATTCTGAACTGACCACTGGACTCTGGTTCACAAATACCAAATGGATGCATATGCAAAATATGTGTGTCATCCTCATTCAAACATCATGGCAACTGTGCAATGGGGATCATTTAGGGTACTGCATACTCATAATATGCATGATTGCTGGGTTCCCAGTCCACATGGACGTAACATCTGAATAGGGCTTATGAAACAAAAGAATTCTAGATACTTGCTTAGGCAGGCTCTCAATCATTCCCTTTCACTGGGGCAGGATGATTGACCCTGTTCAGAGGCCATTGTTTTATATTACTACTCCTCAGTTATGCAACAGCACCTAAAAAGAAACATAGTTAAAATAGTCTTCATGTGAGTTCCGTCCTCACCCTAGAATTCCCAAGAGTCCATCAGATCATTCTTCTGTGGATTTCTTAAGTAATCAATGGGTGCATTCAGATGGGGCATTTGCAACGGAATAGGTGCCGGTTGCAATCGGTGAACTTACCGGCGTTCACACGTAGAACATCTGCCTTCCGTCCCTTACTGTTGCAAAGCCCTTTAAACCGTTGTACTCTGCCACTAGGTTCCCAAGTGGTGGTATCCTGAGTACAACGGTTGTAATCGGTTTACCCCCGTCTGACTGCTCTCCACCGGTGTCTAGCCACTTCCGTTGGGAAGCCCAAGGCTTCCGATTTTCCCCCGCCATTTTTTTTTAGGTTGCCGATATGCTCTTGGGTGAAGCTTTGCCCCGGCATTTGTTTTTTTTAAAAAGAAAAGGCCTTTAGTTTAACTTTCCAGAGGAGTCTGGGACTTCAGGGAGGCCAGTTTGGGCTTTAAACTTTAAAGGTAAGTCCTTACCTTTAAAGTTTAAATGTAAGACGCGGTGTTTTGAGCATGCGCAAAGATCGCCATTCTGTGGATGGCTGCCTTTGCGCATGTGATCTTCTCCACTCTTCTCCACTCCACTCCACTCTCCCCCAAAGCCGTTCAATCCTCCCGTAAACCTTCTTGTTTCTCTGAACATCAGCAAAACTGGCCAGTCTCTACAGGAGCCATCTGTCCGTGTCCTACAGTAATTACGGTACCAATCTCCTCTTAGCCGTCAGGACGCTGAGCCGCTCCCAGCCGCTTGTTCAGCTGCGCGTCCTTGGTCTCCCTCTGAACGAAAGTTTTATAAAGTAAACACATTGTCCATGGAAACTCAACAGAAGAGAACAAAAAAAAAAAGGCCGGTCACCTCCGTTGAAACTCTTATTCAACTCCGTTGAAACCAGCTTCGGCTGGTGCAATCTATTACCTCCCGCCGACGGTGGTGGGAAGGCGAGACTTGAAGACGGTGATCGCGTTTCAACCGGAATAAACTACACCGGTTCCACCGCCGCATCTGAACGCACCCATTGTTTTTTCATCAGCCAGTGGTTTGAAAAGTTTGCATGTGTGTGTGAGAGAGGGAGAGATTGGAAATAAATAAATTTTTGTTAAGGCTTTGACAACTCTTGAATCCTCATTGTAGTCCCAGCTGAAGAATAAAATTGGGGTACAGACTGAGACACCAATGTGGCCCATGATGCTTTAAGCATATTACTCAAATGGGTTGAAATGTTTCTTCAGGACAATTCAGATTTGAAGATTCAGCTGATAGTCTTTTAAGTAGTAAGTTAGACCACGGTTCCCCAACATGGTGCCCATGGGTACCATAGCTCCCCCCAGTACTCCCCCTGGTGCCCACTGACCTTTTCAGAAAGTGGGTGGGGCCTTTGGAAGGCAAGGCTTATTATTGGCTGACCTAATTTAAATGAAAAGCGTTTCCACTAATGCAATAGCAGTAGCTGCCACTGGGAGAGCAGGAGGACTATTAAGTATCCAGACTTTTGGTTCCGTTCCACCTTCAGGGTTTCCTTCTTCTTATTTCCCCTTCTCTCTCCCCCTTCCTCCCCCTGGCCTTTCCTTTGTTTCTTTTAATTGCCCTCCAGCAGTTCTTTTGCAAAGCATGGGGTGGGGTATTGTGTTTTGCTTTGCCTTTTTGTGGCAGTAATTTTGGGTTTGGCTCCACTTCTGCAGCAGCCATTTCGGGGTGGTCGCCTGCAGGCTTTAAAAGGTTGGGGACCCTTGAGTTAGAGACTCTTCCTGTTCCAAGTGGGGTCCATCATCCCCAAGAGGAGAGGCTTTGGGCAGAAAGAAATGTGTCCTCTGAACCTATTAAGAGCACCTGTAACAGGTGACCTGTCACTTTCTTCATCAACAAATTCTAGAACAATGGCAGATGCTCCTGATAGAAGGACTAAAAGTAATCCCAGACATTTCCTAAGCTTGTGCTTCATATTGTCCTTCATATTGTCATATTGGCCGTAGGAACCAGTAACCAAATTACAACCAAAAGTTGTAAGCACTCTTCTCTAAGTCTTCAGATTTTTCTGAGGTCTAGTTTTTGTTACCTAAACAAAATCACCTATAAAGCATATGCATTTGACATTGTGACTTATTTGACACAGTTTTGTCCAATTAATTGCTCTTCCTTGTTAGTGGAGATCATCTTGTCTGGCCATGTAATAAGTGTGCAAACATTTATCTTTTCCTTTTTAAATGTTCAATACATTATTTCTTTTTATGCAGCTTTTCTTTTGCATTGTCATTTCTTTTGTATTGTAATTTATATTTTAATGACCTATGGTTATAAATAGTGCATCTAAATGCTGTGTAGCTGGAAGTGTGGGGAAGGAGATGTTTCCTTTTTAATACCATAAATTATCATATCACAGCCTGTGATAATTCCTGAATTAATCAATTTTTCACTGAACATGTTCATGCTACTGCTGGAGACCTGGAAAAAAAGATACTAATTACAATTCTGTAACAAACTTATTCCACTACATTGCATTTTGAATATGAGATTTCACATGGCCCACTCCGGAAGAACACAGGCAAAGAAAAATGTACTATTATTAAAAACCCAACAAGTGAAGTAATTTACAAGCTCAACAGCAGAATATTAGTTTACATGAGCAACTATGTTACAATTCCAATTCCAATAACCTTTATTGGCATAACAATAACAGGACAAATCACCCCATGTGCCAACAAAGAGAAACAATCAGAGTACAGTGATTTGTAACATTGTATATAGTAATAATAATAGGGCAAAGTGATAAAAGTTTGGAACAGTAATCTCGAGTATCACAGTAATTAAAAGAGTTACAGTAAGAAGCTTAACTATCTGAAGAGGAATCATAGATACACCTTATCTCTCTTACTCACTCTCCATCTCCTTTCCTCTTCCTCTTCCCTTTTTTCTTCCCTTTTTTTCTTGGCCCCTAATTACATTTGCCAGGAACTCTGCCACCTGCTCAGTAACTTTGGGGTTTTTGTCTGCTAGCAAGAATTCAATACTTCTATTGGTTGCAGCCTTAGAGAGTTGAAGGAGAGGGCTAATCACATGTAAACATAGCTGAGTAAACAGCGGGCAGTTTAAGAGGATATGCTGAACAGAGTCAGACTCTTTACAGAGACATCAGCATAGCCTTGCCTCATAGGGGATGCCCTTGTATCTGCCTGTAACCACAGCCAAGGGAAATATATTGAATCTGGCCAGCATAAATGTTCTGCATTGAGAAGGGATTCTTAAGTTTGAAAAGTACTGAGCCATAGAGTTTTGTGGGAAAGCAAGACCCAGGAAACGAGGGGAAACAAGTCCCCTCTGCTCCAGCTTTTATTAATTGTAAATCTATATCCTGAATTCTCCTTTGAATTATTTGGAATATGTAGGATTCATTGAAATTAAGCAGGGAGTCTAAGTCAATACCTAAATAATTAATTTTCTCCCTTATTAATTGGGACCATTTAAAAACATACAGAACAGCAGTTAGAAAAGCGATAAGACTATTTGGAGGAGGTTGAAAATAAAGATGTAACCAATATTTGATGGCAGCAATCCAAGCTCTAGATTCTATGGTATAGAGACCCAACTCAGCACACAAAGTAGAATAACTAACTGAGTTGGGAATGCCAAGAATACGAAGCAGAAATATTGCATTAACTCGTTCCACCTTTTTTTTTAAAGTCCTGAATCCACACGGGAAACCCATACAGTAATTGGGGAATCACTGTAGCCCGAAAAATCCGTAGAGTGGCTGGGACAAATTGGTTACCTTTTTGATAGTGAAAATGGGCTATAGCAGCCATCTTGTTCTTAGCCAAGCTAAGAGAATGTTCCTGATGCATGGACCATTTTAAATTATAATTAAAGAGAATACCCAAGTATCTAAAAGATTTAACTTGTTTAATTTCTCTTCCATTGATCTTCCAGACAGAACGCCTCCAAGTTTTAGAAAATATCAAAATTTTAGTCATGTCAAAATTAATAAATAAGGAGTCCTGGTTACAGAATGAAATAAATGCTGATAGAGAGCGCTTCAATCCTAAAAAAATGAACCTGACAAGATTTTTTTTTTCAGGGGTATGTATAGGGGATGTGTACTCCTATCCAGAATTGTTAGTTGGTGCACATATCTAATTCCCTGTGAGTAGAACTGGGTTGGTGTATTGCAAACATTTGAAAAAGCTTTGGAGGTTTAAATTATGTCTACTATTATGTTACAATTTAACCTACAAAGCTTTTTCAAATGTTTGCAATACACCAACCCAGTTCTACTCACAGGGAATTAGATATGTGCACCAACTAACAATTCTGGATAGGAGTACACATCCCCTATACATACCCCTGGAAAAAAAAATCTTGTCAGGTTTATTTGTGCCTGGATCATGATGGTGCAATGACTGGACTAGAATCTGGGAGACCCAGGTTCGAATGTGCACTCTGTCATGGAAGCTCACTGGGTGAGTCATACTGTCTCAGCCTAGCCTACCTCACAGAGATATTCCTGTGAGGATAAAATGGAGGAGAGGAAAACAATGTTGTAAGCCACTTGGGACTCTCATTGGGAAAAAGCAGGGTATAAATAAAATGAATGAATGAATAAAGAAACATAAACCACTCCAAATAAAATCCATGTGCAGAAGCTTTTCCCCATCCACTGGATCCAAGTTGGATGCCTACATGCCAAGATTTCTCTGTTCACGATTTCCTTTCATTCAGCTCCTCACCCTGCGTCAGAGGCTTGCCAAAGTATCCCTGAGTTTTGCAGGGTATATTGTCTGACAGGTCTGCTTCTTTAAAAGTAGTGTTCAGGAACCTGATTGTTGATTGAATGATTCATACCCATCCTTAATACGAATGAAAGCAGGGAACAAGAAAACCAATTTTAAATCCAGGCAGATCCACAAATGACAAATCAACAGAGGTCATTTCGGGGGGGAACGCGAGGGAACACAGTTCCCCCGGGTGAGGTGCAGGGGGGCGGGGCACATGACGAAGCCCTGCCCCCTGCTTCCGGCCGCCCTTCTTCCAGCCCTCATTCAGCCAGGAGGAGGCAGGAGAAGAGGGAGGGTAAGTTGCTTCCTCCCCGCCTCTCCCCACCCCTGCCTGCCTGGGGCCAGGGAGGGCCTTCGCGGGGCTTCCTCGCACTCCCACTGGCCTTGCAGGTCCACCGCCGGGCCCCTGATGTCAGGGGGTGTGGCATATGCTAATGAGTTATGCTAATGAGTTCCCCTAGCTCTTTTTCTACAAAATGACCCCTGCAAATCAATATAATTAAAACCTCCCTTAAGAAACACAGAACTAGCTAGCCATTGAAGCCAGTCACTAAAATCAGCCACTCTGGAGTTCCTGCCCAAGCAGGAGTCCTACAAGATCTCCTAGACACAAGAAAGGAGGAACTTGGACTCATGGTCTGTGTGCCTTAAATTCATAACACAGACCTTTGGATTGGAGCCATGACCCCAAAGCTAATTAACGTTGGCTTGGTACTAATCCAAAACTACAGCAGTCACCCATCATCTTCAATTTAAAATATTTCTGGAGTGTCGTTGCAGATTAGCCAAGAAAAGAAGTACAGTGAGAGAACGTGTTCCAAATGCTTTTTTTCCAGCCAAGTACTGCTATCATCCATTTAGACACACAAAGTTTGAACCACAATCTTTTTCACTATTTAAAGATACTTCCAAGATGTTCTGAGAAGAATAATAAGGATTGTGCTTTCTAAAGTCTTTTTTTTAAAAAAATAACATTTGCAGGAACTAAGCCTGACCCTAAGGGCAAAGACGGACAGATGTTCTGTGATAGAATCTATTCACAGTTAGATCTGGCTCTATCATTCACCTTCTGAATTTTCTTGTGGGAAGTGGAAAATGCAGGAAGTGTATTATTATGTAATAGCCAGTCATGACCAATTGATATCCAATCAGCAGAGCCCTCTCCAGGCTAAATTGTTGTGCAATGTGTTTAGCACAAGTCTCAAAGACTTTCACTCTTCCTCTCAGAATCAGCAAAAAAATACTTGCTCAATACACCTTTTCAACCCAAGTCCCAACACACCCTTTCAAACCCACTGGTTAGTCTCTCATAGAATCACAGAGTTGGAAAGGACCTCCAGGGTCATCTAGTCCAACCGCCTGCACAATGGAGGAAATCGCAAGTACCTCCCCACACACACACCCAGTGACTGCTGTTCCACACCCAGAAGATGACAAAAAACTTCCAGGATCTCCAGCCATCTTTAGTCATTTCCTATCTTTCCTATCAGACCAGGGCAAACTGTACAATCAGCCAATAAATTCAAGGAGCACTGATCAGCTGTTTGAAGAGCAGCCTGATTTACCTTGCCAGCCCAGATTCTTTCATCTATTACTTTGCATACTGAAGAAATTTGAGTGAGCTGCAGCAAATAGAAATGAAGATGAGTCTTTCATTTGTATAAGGAAAGTACACTACAGCCATTTTATGGCCCTTTCTATATTTGGGAAAGTGATACCTGTTCAGATCCAAACCTGATTTTAATCACTAGTCTTCCATAGCAAAACATGCACATTATACAGAGCAAGCCAAATTCCATACATTTCTCAGTCTATGTGCAAGCTTAATTGCACTCAGTTTGATCATTGGCAATGGACTCATTTATAGCTAGCATGTTTCCCCCTGTTTTTTTAGAGAATGATTAATTTTGGGTATATTCTAGAATCATTCTAGAATCTACCTTTAGCTCAGACTTTTGGTAATAGTCTAGCCCTGTGTTACAATAAACACACACACCTCATGCAGCTATGGATGTCCCTCTGTCTGTAAGAAAGAGCCAATGTGTGTTCACTTTCCAGATGGAACTGGGGACCAATACCTGGATCAATGTGCAGTTTCAGTCACACATTCAGCTGTACATGTGTTAAATACAACATGAGAATTACCCAATGCATGTACAAAGAAAAATCTAGTGATTGTATGTGTGTTCACTGTAACCTGTAAACAGAATTTCTGTCTCTAAGTATTTGTGTCATCTTCCCTGTTCACATGAATGCTTCTTTCTCAGCTTTGGCTTTCAGGCTGCGGTTATTTAAAGACTGCTGTTTGATCAGAATTCTCCAAACTCCAATCCCATGTTACCTTCATTACCTATTTCCAGGGTAAATGAAGCCCAGTTCTTACAGAAACCCTGTATGGAGCAATTTGTCACATATTGGCTTGTACAAGGAGCCACACTCTTCTACTGGATATAAACTGCATATTCTAACTAGTACTTATATAAAGATTTTAAAATCTCCTTTGCATTTACATCTCCAAGATCTGGCAAGGTGGTCCATGCTCTGGGAATGAATATGCATTGGGGGGGGGGGGGGAAGCTGGGGGCCCATCAAGAGTCACAAAATGGGTGGGACAATTTGGACATTCCCCATTCCCCAAATCTCCACTTCTAGGATTTTATAAGCTCTCAGGGACCTGACCAGGCTGATCTTGCTCTTGCCCTTTAACTGACGCAGTGAACTGTGCCAGATGGATTCATCTTCATCGGACCATTTTGGATTTTTGTCTTTTTTTCTCTTTTGGTTCATTTACAGAAGTCAGTTTCTTATGCATATTTGGGTATTCCCCTATGAAAAGGTCCCCTACTTTATACACAGGTGGCCTGATTGTGTTGCAGGGGCCAGAAATTTCACTATTAAATACTGTCGTTTAAAATACACAATAATGTATATGTATCAGCAGGGACCTGTAAAACTTGCAGGGGGGAATCATAAGAACATAAGAAGAGCCCTGCTGGATCAGACCAATGGTCTAGCTAGTCCAGCATCTTGTCTCACACAGTGGCCAACCAGTTCCTCTGGATGGCCAACAACATGACATATAGGCTTTCCCCTGATGTTGCCTCCTGGCTCTGGGATTCAGAGAATGAGTGCCTGGATCATATGGCTAGGGTCTGACCTACCTGAGGGACCGCCTTTCCCCACATATACCCCCAAAAGCACTTCAGTCGGGGACATAACACCGCCTGGTGATTCCAGGCCCCCGGGAGGCAAAGCTTGCTGCAACCAGGGCCAGATCCTTCTCAGTGGCGGCCCCCACTTGGTGGAAAGAGCTCCTGGAGGAGATCAGGGCAATGCGCGACCTTATGCAGTTCCGCAGGGCCTGCAAGACGGAACTCTTCTGCCAGGCTTTTATATAGGGGCCGCCACCTCTGCCACCTCTATTATTACCATCATTGGAACAACGGGGTTGGAAGTGGTCCCCGGAAGAACTGCCATAATTCTGCATGGCACTGATGCTGTTGGACTGGCTTGGACCATCGACAGGACAATTTCACCTTAATGAAATTATCAATACCATTTTCAGAGACCATCTTGTTGTATGGAGCACTTTATTTGTCTTTGTTGTGACTTAATAGCTTTTAATGTTTTATATTGTTTTAATGTATGGGCTTGTGCCCCCGTGTAAGCCGCCCTGAGCCCGTTTGCGGGGAGGGTGGGGTAAAAATGCAATCTCTCCCTTATTATAATTGAATAGCAACGTTCTATATTGAACGTTCTAAATTTGGCCCCTTTAGTGTTAGGCCAGAAGAACTGCCACTCAGAAGACACTGGCTGGGTTGACTGGCTGCTTTGTGCAGTCCCGCCCAGCGTTCTAAGGTCATTTGCATATGGAAGCTGATTGGACTTCACTCCATTCCACACCTCAAACTCCTGCCAACTCCAGGTTGGAACTCCAGGACATAGGGTTGCCAACTCCAGGTTGGAAACTTCCAGGATATTTTAGGGATGAAGCCTGCTGAGGGTGGGGTCTGAGGAGGAGGAGGAAGAGGGGGACCTCAGACAGATACAATGCCATACTGCCCACACTCCAGACAAGCTGTTGCCAGTCTCCAGGTGACAGCTGGAGAGCTCTTAAAGCTTTGGTGCTAATTCAAAGTGTTGCAATTTATCAACAGAGTAGTGTTTTGGAAAATCTTTAGGAATTGTTTGGTGCATTTACGATGGGGCTCCTGGGGAACTATTGTTGCCAATCTTGGCCCAGCAGCCATCAAACCATTCTCTTCAACCCCCTGCTGTGCAGCTGACTTTCCCCTAGGGTTGCCAATCTCCAGGTGGGACCTGGAGATCTCCCACTGTTACAATTGATCTCCAGATGACAGAGATCAGTTCCCCTGGAGAAAATGGATGCTTTGGAGGGTAGACCCTATGACATTATACCTGCTGAGTCCTTCTGCCCCCCCTCCAATGCTGCCCTCTACAGAATCCACCCCCCAAACCTCCAGGTATTTCCCTCCTTAGAGCTGGCAACCCTACATTCCCCTCAGTGCCTGTTGGTAGGCAACTAAGCTTG
Organism: Gekko japonicus; assembly: GCF_001447785.1. Taxonomy (NCBI): domain Eukaryota; kingdom Metazoa; phylum Chordata; class Lepidosauria; order Squamata; family Gekkonidae; genus Gekko; species Gekko japonicus. The sequence goes on along the minus strand of NW_015176460.1, from coordinate 822,417 downwards.
GTCCTGTCACCTACTTTGGCCTTTGGGAGAAAACACATTGGGGCCAGTCCTGATAGGGTTGCCAACTCCAGATGGGAAATTCCTGGAGATTTGAGGGATGGAGCCTGAAGAGGGTGAGGTTTGAGGAGGGGTGGGACCTCAGACAGGTACACTGCCATAGACTCCACCCTCCAAACCAGTCAGTCCCACATAGGGAACCACTGTTGCCAATCTCCAAGTGAGGGCTGGAGAGCACTCAGAATTACAACTGCTCTGCAGAAGGGAGGGCAGAAGTCAGCTGAAGGCAAAGGGGCAGATAATGGTAGGTTGATGGTTAGCTGGGAAGGAGATGGGGTTGCCAACTACATGCTGACAAATTCCTGGGGATTTGAGGGGTGGAGCCTGGAGAGGGTGGGGTTTGCGGAGGAGTGGGACCTCAGACAGGTAGAATGCCATAGACTACACCCTCCAAACCAGCCATTTTCTCCTGGGTAACAATTGCTGCCAATCTCCAGGTGAGGGCTACAGATCACTCACAGTTACAACTGCTCTTCAGGTAGCAGAGATCAGTTCCTCTGGAGAAAACAGTGGACTCTGTCATTATACCCTGCTGATGTCACCACAGCAAATTGACACTGTTTGCCCAAAGCCAGAGCACTGCCCCAGAGCCTCCTTCTAGATTCTGTTATATTGCTTTCACAACGGGCTTTACTGCTAGTAAATAAAATAAATAAATAAATAAAAATGTGTGGCAGGGGTGGTAGTGGCAGTGGTGAATCCAGGTAGGGCTGTAAACAATCTGGAGGGGGGAAATGCCCTGCCCTTTTCATAGAGGCTTACTGTGTAAAAATAGGCAGTTGAAACCTTTCATGGCATAGATGTAAATAATCTGGGAAATAATATCCCATTAATCCTCTATGGGGTGGGCAGGATCTTCTCCAGATTGTTGGAAACTTTGGCTCCACTTTCTCCTCCTCACCTGCCTTCAAGGGTCCTCCTCCCTTCCCATCCACCCAGTCAGCTTGTGCAGGGGTAGGGGGCAATTCCCATCAATCCTCCCCCACTTCCTGTTTGTGGGATGCCAGCTCCACAGATGGGGTACTACCACACAGAAGACTCTCTCTTCTGCAGATGCTTCCTAATTTCCAAAGGTGGGGACCATCATAGAAGGGTTCTAATAAGTATGTCAGCAGGCGGGCAGATTCACATGGCGGGCAGATTCACAATCATCCCACATGTTCTTACATAAATAGTACCTGTCCATTTAGGGCTCCTAAGTACCACCACACAATTCTTAATTATCTTGCAGATCTCGTTGCCATGAGATATGGTGATGACCACTAGTTCAGATATCTCAAAGGGGAACTTGACTGATTCATAGATGAGAGATCCCTCAATGGCTTAGCTGTGATGAGTGACTGGGATATCCATGTTCAGAAGAAAATATATCTCTGAATGCCAATGGCCAGGGATTTGTGCCCATGCTATGGACTCCAACTGCTTTGGAAAGCAGGATGCTAAACAACATGGACTGTTGTTCTGATCCAACAGAACTCTTATGTTCTTGCATACCTTCACTTTGATTTGTGCCTTGAAACATACAAGAATGGATCCAACCAGTGTTTTTACTGGGGGATATGAGAGAAGGGGGATAACGGGACCTCCATGACAAAAGCTATATGGTAGGGGCTATAATAAGGAGAACTGACCAAGACTGAGTGAAAAAGCTGGTTAGATCTATCTCATTGTGTATAATATGCATGAATATGTGTATGTGCTATAAGGTTACAGTATTGCTGTTCGCACACACACGAGAATGGCTGACATTTGGCATGTCAATTGAACTGTGATCTGTACTTCAGCCTCTGTGAACAAACCACTTCCTACCAGACCACTGGAAAATGGGAAGATTTTACCCTGACATCTACTTATACTTTAAAAATAGCAGTATTAAACCTATCATTCAAAGCCCGTTGCTTCTGCTAGGTGGGGAAGGCAGCTTGCGAAAGGTCACTGTTGCAGGGAACACTGGCAAGATAAAATGCTTTTGTGTCTCTTTAATAATATGCACCACCATGGCATTTACTGAATGATGGCTGTTCCTGATCCACAGCTTCAAAGAATTTGGACCTTTGCAGATAATTATTTGATTGCCCAATATTATCTTCTGGTGCCCTTTGAGCATACAGACTGCCTTATACCAAGCCAGAGCATGGGCCCACCTGTTCAGCAGAGTCTGTGCTAATAGAAATAGGTCTTAGGCAGCGGCTGTTCTTTCCCAGTCCTTGACAGCCAAGTGAGATCCTTTTAAACTGAAGATTCCATGGAACAAGTCTGGGATCTTCCACCTGCAAAGCAGATACTCCAGCACTTAGACACAGCCAAAACACAGCCCTAGTGTTTATTAGAAGCAAATCACATCTTCCTGTCATTTGAGGTGCACCACTGTGTTGCTGACAAAATACAATGTTCCCTGCTTTCAACTGAAGGATCAATCAGTTGCAGCAGGAAAGACACTGAAGTGTATAATTCCTACTGGTTGGCAATGTAAGCAGTGAACACAAAGTGTTGGACCCAGTCGGCTTTTTCACTCAGTCCTGCCGCCCAGTTCCTCTTCCTACTACATCCCCCATAAATTTGTCCATGCAGGTTTCATCATCTCCAGCACAGCTTTTATTTTGATGGTCAAAGAGGACCTGTCCCCCCCCCCCATCAAGTTGCAGTCAATTTACAGTGTCTCTATAGGGTTTTCAAGGCAAGAGATGTACAGGTGTGATTTGCCATTGCCTACACCAACCCTGGACTTCCTTGGTAGTCTACCATCCAAGTATTAACCAAAGCTCCTTAGCTTCCAAGATCTGACGAGATCAGGCTAGGTAGGATTATCCAGGTCACCAGCTGAAGAGTTGATTGGGTCCAATCTGTGCATGAGCACACGAGAATATCCATACAGCGGTGCTGAATTAGAAGCTAGGTCTTTTCTATCATCCTTTCATCTCCAGAAATGCCTGGTTGTAGTTTAGGATGCCTGAATGAGCCACCTGCACCCCATGCCACCAATAATCACAGTACCACAGAACGGTTGGTTTTGATGGCCAGACGCTCCTAAGGCTAGGAAAAGAGCAATGTGTATAATTTGGGGGTGGGGCTGTCAAAGTGATCTCCCTAAAAGAACAGATAACATTGTCATTCTTGCAATGGAGTATTGCTCTAGCAGACTGTGCAAGTGACTACACTGGACCTTCAGCTGATTTCATTTACTTCATGGGATAAGGCCTTGTTTAAATGCGATGCCAGCACTTTAGTCAAAAGCATGCATCTGTGGGCCTTTCCACCTACACTGCATCTCGTTAAAATTGGGCTGTTCCCCATAGAGATTTTATTTATTTCATTTCTTCTCTGTCTTTCTCCCCACAAGTGGGATCCCACAAGTGGGATCACAAGCTCGTACTGTTCCCCTCTCATCCATTTTATAATCACAACAACAATGTGAGGTAGGTTAGGCCAAGAACGTGACTAGCCCAAGCAAGCTAGATCTCCCAGATCCTAGTCTGACACTCAAACCACTGTACGCCCTGCCTTTCTCCCCAGTGGGGACCCAACAGCATTCTCCTCTCCTTCATTCTTATGCTCACAATAACCCTGTGAGGTCAGTTGGGCAGAGAGACAGTGCCTTGCCCACGTTCACCCAGAAAGTTTCTATGGCAATAAGGGGCTTGCCTAGATGGTATTGCAGATAGACTGAGGCTCTGAACCCATCTCTCTCAGATCCTAGTTCGCACCCTAACCACTATACCACTATGGCTCTGCCGAGCTGCCCCGACAGAGAGAACATCGCGACATGCCACCACAGAGGGGGTGCTGGTAGGATGTCCCTTTCCCCTATATACATTGTGCCCGTAGTTAGGAACAGAAACGGTGATTAGCACCAAGATAACTTGTAAGCCGCTCAGAGACCCCAACTATGGGATTAGAGCGGGGTATTAAATTGAAAGCATAAATAAATAAATAAATAAATAAAGCAAAGCAGCTATGCATGCCAGAGAGCTACTCTTCAAAGGTAACAGCTCAGTTTAAACGTGGTGCCACATGGCGCCTTTCAATCACCAGCCTCAAGTTCAAATCAGGTCCCAATGTATACAAATTACAGGGAACTATAACTTCCCATTAACATCAACAAAGCCGTAAAAAATACAACAGTGTAAACCATAAAACACTACGTTAAGAACCCATGTTTTAAAAAACAAAACAGGCAAGAACATCAAATGATTTAAAACCACCCATAAAACCACTCACAATATAGCAGCCGTAGCAAAGATGGACTACTTGTTTCTTAAGCAAATAACTGTGCCACCCGAGGCAGAGTTACACCCTTCTAAGTCCATTGAAGTCTATGGGCTTAGAAGGGTGTGTGACTTGGCTTAGGATGGCACTGTAAATAAACTTGCAAGCACCTGGTGGAATCAGGCGGCATTTGCACGCCTTCAAAAAACTTTGATAGAACCAGCTTGTTTGGAGGGAGGGGATGGCTCTGAAAGTAGAGCGTGCCAGAGAATGTGAGCTCTTTCATGTAACTAGGTATATGCTGCAAAAAGCACAAAGTATTGATCACTCAGGTGAACATGCAAGTTCGTGGGCAGAGGCTCGCTGCAGCTGCTCAGCTGAATGTGAATACATGGAGGTTGGGGGCAGTGGAAACTCACAGAAGCACAGAGCTGGAAAGGACCCAAGTGTTATCTTCGTGGGACTTTGGACATTCAATCCGCCATCTTTTAGATTATGAATGGGAGCTTGAGCACCTGTTATTATATTTTAATATGTAGTATGTGTTTTAAACTGTTGTGTATATATTGGTCATGGCAAGTTGTTCTTGCCTCTGTGAGCCGCCCTGAGCCCACTGGGGAGGGCGGGGTATAAGTACGAAAATAAATAAATAAATAAATAAATCTAGTCCAACCCCCTGCACCATGCAGGAAGTTCACTGCTACTCCCCCCCTCCCCCAATGACCCCTGCTCTATGCCAAGAGGGAGGCAGAAAAAAACCCCTCTGGGATCCCTGGACCAACCTGGCCTGGAGGAAAAATTCTTACTGGCCCCAAAGTGGCAATCGGGATTACCCTAGGCATATAAAAAAGGGCCACAAGAGCTGAGCACTGGTTTATCCCTTCTGGACCTCCCTCTCATGATCTGCCTAAATTCTTACAGAGTCACAGAATCAGCATTGCTGTCAGATGGCCATCTAGCCTCCCCTTAAAAAACCTCTGAAGAAAGGGAACCCACCACCTCCTAAGGAAGCCTGTTCCACTGAGGAACCACTCAGGCAGGAAGTTCTTCCTAATGTTTAGCCAAAAACATATCCCCTATTACTTTAATCCAGTGAACACACAGACAAATCCCAACAGAATAGTAATCTGATAGAAAATAGTGAAAATTCCTGGTTCCTGTTTTGGAAAGTGATTGTGTTTTATGACTCATATTTCACCATTCAAAAAAGAGATGGATTTCATTTTCTAATTATCCCCACAACAAAAGAACACGCTCTTTCATGTATGCATTGTTTGTACTAGTTTTTGCCAGAAAAAGAAAAGAAAAAAAGGAGTACCTTAAGACACCCAATGCATGTCTGCTTCTTGAAGCCTGCAATAAAGGGATCCGGCTCATAATCAACGAATTCCTGCATGAGTCACAATTTTGTTTGTTTTACATATAATAAAATGTCATCGATTGGAATAAGATCCCTGTAAAAAGGAGAACAACCCCCCCCCCCCGTATTTGTTTATTCTTCTCTGCAATTTATTTGTGCATTGGATGAGACTTGCTGTGTCTCTTTTTAGCATCCCTTTTCTGACTTACATATCACGAAAATTTGCTACCCACACTATATATGTCATGTGACACTTTTGAGTCATAAAGTGCCATAAAGGTAAAAAGTCCATAAAACAAGGATGTGGCTCAGTGGTAGAACACATGCTTTTGCATGCAGAAGGTCCCAGAAATCCTGGGCATTTCCAACTAAAAGGGTTTCACGTAGCAGTTGCTGGAAATCAGTAGAGCAACTTCTTGATATCTTAGAGAACCAGGGTGGTGTACTGGTTAAGAGCAGTGAATGCTAATCTGGAGAACCCAGTCTGATTCCACACTCCTCCATATGAAGCCTGCTGGGTGACCTTTGGCCAGTCACAGTTCTCTCAGAACTCTCTCAACCCCACTTATCTCTAGGGTTGTCAGGTCCAACCTGGGGATGGGGGGACTTACTGGAAGCAGCAGGGAGGCCCATCCAACATGCAGTGGCATGTCTACGTCACTGACCAGATGACCCAAAAGTGACATCATCACTTCCAGGAAACTGAGGCAATGCTCTGGTATTTGGGCAAAAACTCTATGATAAATTTGCTTCTACCATAGAGTTTTTGCCCAAATACCAGAGAGCCGCTCTGACAACCTGTATGTGGTGATGTCACTTATGGATCTTGTGGGCAGTGACATAAACACATTGCTGCACATCGGATGGATCTTCCCTCTGTTTTGGGGTAATTTCCCCCCACTGGCTAGCTGATCGGTGGTGGGGCAGTGGGGCCTGGCAGTGGGGGACCCCCACCTACACTGGGGGGTCTGGCAACCCTACCTACCAACTCACAGGGTGCATGTTGTGGGGAAAAGAAGGGAAGGCGATTGTAAGCCACTTTGAGACTCCTTAAGGTAGAGAAATATGGGGTATAAAAGGCAACTCCTCTTCTTCATTATTAAGAGTTCCCAATGTTGTTGAGACTGTTGGCACTTTTGAATTTTTTAGGGTGGGTAGTGGGTGCCACCACAAAATGACTTCCATAGGGAGCAATCACAAAATGGCTGACACGGGATGGTAGAGCCATCCATCCTCTTATGATGGAGACAGCTGTATCTGAATGGGTGCTCCCTGCAAACCCATAGTTGATCATGCCTCCTGGGTTCTCTTGAAGAATCTCCTGTTCCAGTGAGGTGGAGAAAGCCAGAACTAGATCTTTTGCTTTAGGGAAGAAATGCTTTGCCAGTGAAGAAAATGGGCACCAGGAAACCCATTGTTGGGTGCCATAGCAACCCATGGGCACTATATTACCGATCCCTTTCATATAAAGTCACTGCCAGTCAGAGTTAAAAAAAAAAGGACTTGATGGTTCTGACTCACTAAAAGGTGTCTTCCTGTGGTCTTAAGAGGCACAAATTAAAGAATAGGGACAGTGAGATACAAAAAAGAAAAGTATGTAAAAACTGGGGCCACTGTAAAACCACAGGCTGCTAACTCATGAGGATGGGACTCCTTTCCGCAATGTGCTTAGCAAAGAGCTGGTGGGTTTGTTACCCACAGGCATGCTTTTCAAGGCTCTTTGGACAATTTCAGTAACATGTCAACAAGGAATTCAAGCAATAGCAACAAAAAATTTTTTAAAAGCAAGGAATTACAAGAAAAGTCGATGCTGTTCTAATGTTGCACCAAACATATTTTTTTTTGTCTATGGGAACTAGTATTGCCAACCTCCATGAGGGGGCTGGAGATCACCTGGAGTTAAAACTGCTTGCCAGATGTCAGAGATCAGTTCCCCTGGGGAAAAAATGGCTGTTTTGCAGGGTGGATCCTGTAGCATTATACCCTGCTGAGGTCGCTTCCCTCCCCAAACCTCACCCTCCCAAGGCTCCACCCCCAGATCTCGAGAAATTTCCCAGCATGGAGCTGGCAGCCCTAATAGGGGAACTGATCTCCGTAGTTGGGAGACCTATTGTGATTCCAGGACATCCCCGGGCCCTACCTGGAGGTTCATAATATATATATACAACAGGGACCACGGTCTGAATGAGAACTAGGGAAAATAGAGCAAGACTTTCATGGTCTTGCTTTATTTTTCCTACCTGGAGGTTGGCAACCCTAGAAGGAGATACGGAAGCAAGGAAAGGGGAGAGGCTATGAGGCTTTCAGGAGAAAGAGAAAACAGTGGGGGAGGGGGAAATGGGAGGCCTCCTACAGGTCCTTGTGGGTCCCCACTTGTGTAACTATAAAGCATACCTGGATCCAGAAAGTGCATTTTTGAACCATCCGAGGACTTTAAGCAAGGAATACATTTTGCATGCACACACACACATACAAACCATTATACTTATGGGGTATGGCACAGGCCTTTACCACATGTTTATATTTAATGAACGCAGCGATGGCAGTAAATGGGGAGCTATGCCTTCCTGATACACTACATAAATAAATTAGCATGGATTAAGCCAAGAGTTTGTGCACAGTTGCTGTTGGAAAGCAAAGTCTGACTAAAGCCTAGCAGTCCACAAAGCACTTAAGCCACATTACTTTGATCAATGTAGCTGTACAGGAGTCAGGAATGGCACTTAATCCATTCAAACCAGTGCACTCAGGTTAAATTGCTTTGTGGCTCATGCTGTCAGTGATATGTCAACCCTTCAGTATCCCTTTAATTAAAAAAAAATAGCATCACCCCCAACGACGCTTTTAAAATGCCAAATGACATCAGGGCCCTGCGGGACTTGTTACAGTTCTACAGGGCCCGTAAGGCAGATATGTTCCACCAAGCATATGGTTGAATACAGCAACGGTTTGGCCAATTAGCTGCCTCCCACCCTCCCCGCTGCCATCGGGGGTTAAAACTGCATTGTAACGCCATATAGGTTCTATGCTTCTGTATATATTATTTGTTGTTTTTAAGATTGGTATTCTATCAGCGTATTTAGACTAACGGATTGTTTTCATGTAAAGTGTTGTACATCGCTCTGAGCCCGCTCTTTAGGGAGAGTGGTATAAAGGTTTAATAAATAATAATAATAAACCAGGAAAAACTACTTGCAGGGGAGAGATATGGACAGGGAAAGGGAAGGAGTTGTTTAACCCTTTCTCCACAAGTTATTCCCACAATTCATATCATTCCCATCCACGCTGCCTCCCCCCCACCCCCATGCAGTGTCTAATAGTGTAATCCTATGCAGAGGACTCTGAAGGACTCAGCAACCCTGCTTAAGATTGCACTGCAGGTGACCTAAAAAGCATTTTCTTGTTCCTCCCTGTGTGGTCCAATATCAAGACTATGTTTTCCCCCTTGCTTAGGCAGCGGTCAACTGAAACTCCACACATAATGTCAACATCATTATTTTCTAGTGTGGATCATTATATTTTGTTTTACAATGACCCCGCCCCCAATTAACAAGCAGCACAGCACGGAGTCCATTTACACTGTGTATTTGGGTTCCTTTTTAGTAAGCGATGGTTGGTTCACAGCTCAAAGGATTTGATTTGCATGCATAACATTCTGAGTTCATTCTCAGGCATCTGCAGTTAAAAGATCTTAGGAGGGACTGTGAATAACCTCTGTTATGATGCAAGAGGTCCCTAGACATATAATTTAGGTTCAAGAAGAAGCTGTGAGGATTAACTCTTCCCAAAAGCTTCCTATACTTTTTTCTCAATCAGAAAGGGTCACCCTGGGAAAAACAATAAGCACAAAAGAAACACAGAGCTGGAAGGAGCCTCAGGGGTCATCTAATTCAGCCCCCTGCACAATGGAGGAAACTCACAACTACCTTCCTCCCTACTCCCCAAGTGATCCCTGTTCTATGCCCAGAGGAAGGAAGACCACCTCCAGGACCCCTGGGCCAATCTGGCCTGGAGAGAAAGTCCTTCCTGACTTCAAAGTGGTAATCTGTATTACCCTGGCATATAAGAAAGGACCGTGAGAGTTGAGCACTCTCTTTCCTTCCTGCCCTCCCTCTCGTGAACTGGCTAAATTCACAGAATCAACATTGCTAGCTGATGGCCATCTAGCCTCTGCTTTAAAACGTCCAAAGAAAGAAAGCCCACCACCTCCAGAGGTGGCTCAGTGGTCTGCTTTGCATGCAGAAGGTCCCAGGTTCAATCCCTAGCATCTCCACTTAAAAGGGTTCAGGCAGTAGGTGATGTGAAAGACCTCAGCCTGAGACCCTGGAGAGCTATTCCTGGTCAGAGTAGACAATACTGACCTTGATGGACCAAGGGTCTGAGTCAGTATAAAGCAGCCTCATATGTTCATAAGCCCATTCCATTGAGGAACCACTCTGTCAAGAAGTTCTTCCTAATGCTTTTCCGAAAATTCTTTTGATTTAATTTCAATCTGTTGGTTCTGGTCCAACCTTCTGGAGCAACAGGAAACAACTCCGCTCCATCCTCTATATGACAGGCCTTCAAATACTTGAAGATGGCTATCATGTAACCTCTCAGTCACCTCCTCTCCAGGCTAAACATACCCAGTTCCTTCAGTATGGGTACGTGGGTACTTCTTTTCTCTTAAAGCAAGGAAAAGCTTGAAGCTCCGATTGAATCTAATCAAAGGAAGAATTAAACCCCCCCCCCTTTCCCCAGCCTTACTGCTCCAGTACAAATCAGATCTCTTTGCAATTGCTTTTTGCAGGCAGTATTTCATGTGTGGACGGAAACAAGAGGACATCTCTGGCAGCCCTTTTTTCTGTCATTCCAGTGAGCAGTCCTCTTTCAAAGGGCATTGGGTGAAAGTCTGAAGAGCAAGTTGTAGTTTCTTTGTTGGGATTACCCTTGTTTCCTGTCTGTGTGACTTTCAAGTGATTGTTGATCTTTCACTGCAGTTTTGTCGCTTGCTAGCCACGCCAAACAAATTTAGAAAGACAGGGTGGTTGTTGGCTTTGGGTTTTTTTTTTAAAAAAAATAGTAAATTAATAAATGAATTAATTCATTGGAAGGAATTCCTAATTCTTTTAAACAGCCACACTAGTGCTTTGTAATTGACTGCTGGTCATTATGTTTTCAAATGGATATGGCTTCTTCCTCCTCAGAAGGCCTTGACTGCAATCTGATGCTAAACACCATTTAAAAACTGTGTACCTGCTCAGCATTTCATACAGGATGCCTACAAGACGGAGTCGGGGAAGGGGCTTGGGCTCAGTGGCAAGGCATGCCAAAGGTCCCAGGTTCAATCCCTGGCATCTCCAGTTAAAAGGATCGGGGAGTAGGTGATGTGAAAGATCTCTGCTGCCTGCTGCCAGTCTAAATAGACAATACTCAGACCTTGATGGATCGATGGTCTAACTCAGCGTAAGGCAGCTTCATGTGTGTTCGAGCCCTCAGCTCACAGCCTGAGATATCTTGCCCCCTCCCCATTTTTTAAACATCCAGCCTGATGCAGAATTCTGGAGAACTCAAAAGCTTGCACTCCATTTCGTGTTTTTCTGGTTGACCCTTATGAAAGGTGTGACATGGCTTTTGTTTGGGGATTTTGCTTTGGACCAGTGTGGCTCCCTGCAACTGCTGTAATCTGATGGTTAGTGAATGTTGTTCCCTGTTTCAGTGCACATATATGAACTGAAGCATGCTTAACACCTTTCAGTAATGTTTGTTATTTATATTTTTTGGTAATCTTCTGTATGTTTTTGAGGGACATATTGCTGGACATGGGCCATTTGTGCTTTTCATAAGAGCTTGTGTTAGTTTATATCATCATCAGATCCTGATTATAGCTTTTTAGGTGAATGACAGATTTTTGTAACTTGTTTGCTTATTTAATGATTTAATCATAATCATTATCTTGTGTCTATTTCTTTCAGATTGTTGAATGTCGATGCTTTTGAATTTTGTATTTTTGTACATGCTGTACCATCCATTTTAAGAGAATTGCAAACCACAAATGGTACTTAGAGTATCCCACCCTTTTAATTTCATTCTTGTCTAGAACATCTATCTTGAGGAAGAGTTCTGGGGAACCTTGTGTGCTCATTGGGGAGAAAGGCGGGGTTCAAAGAAAGCAATCCTTGACCTGCATGGCCCAGGCTAGCCCGATCTCACCAGATCCCGGAAGCTAAACAGGATCGCCCCTGACTAGTATTTGGATGGGAGACCACCAAGGAATAACAGGGCTGTGAGATCACCTCTGTGCAAATCACCTCTGAACATCTCTTGCATTGAAAATCCTACAGGGTCACCATAAGTCCGCTGTGACTTGATGGCACGTTCCTCCACCACCACCAAAGAAAGAAAACAAATCAATAAACTTGAAGGTTGGTTTGCTATTTTCTGGTGTTTAAATTATGTCTAATAAAAGGTATGGTAGAGTTGGAGTCCTGTGGCACCTTTAAGACGAATGAAATTTAATTCTGGGTATATGTTTTCATGTGGATGCACACTTCTTCAGTGTGCATGCACAGGAAAGCTGATACCCAGAATTAAACTTTGTTGGTCTTACAGTTGCTACTGGATGCAAACTTTGTTCTATTGCTTCAGACCAACCTGGCTACCCACCAAAAGGTATGGCAATAGAACTGCCTTTGGATTTTTTCCTAATGCATCAGGACAGGAAGCTTTACAAGAATCTGGGAGAAGCATATGTGACTCTATATAAGCATGCTTTTACAGTTGCCTTTAAACAAGAGTCTCTTCTTAACCCCCACTACACACTTTAGCAATTTTTTGACAATCTCACTTCCAATAAATCGTTTCTTAGCATCTGTGAAGACTCGCTCCTTTTAAAAAGTATAAACAACTATTTCAGATTATCTCTTAGATAAAAGAAGCTTTGTAACATGACAGATTGCTGTTCAGATCTGCCCTTTTGAAAGAAAACGCAAAATCTATCCTGGGAGGGGAGGGGGAGGGCTAATTCAGCCTGTCAGTGAAGCTTTCTTTGAGATTTGCCAAGCCTTCTGCCTTCTTCTGCATCATTCCACTCTGTTCTTGTTCACCATCCCACCACCACTTCTTAAAAAACAAAATCTGCACAGGGACAACTCCATTTCCACACCCAGGCAAAATTGTGCAGGCCCGTTTCTGTAGGTCTGCTTGATGGGATGAATATGGGATACTGTGAAAAGACAAGTCTGAAGGAAAGAGGGAAAGATGAGAGCATGCTTAGAGGCAAAAAATAAATAAATCACTTTATCTACAATCTGCATCTGCAGTCACTTGCACACAGGTCTGGAGTTGACATTATGTGTTCACTCAGGGCTTACAAAGAATCCAGCTGCTGTTATTGGGGATAGATCCAACCACCCTCCAAGCAGGAGCCGTCCTCTGACTTAAGGGGCTCTTCCTCTAACAACTCCTTAGAGGAAAACTTCAGACTTTTGCCAAAAGGCAAGGTGGGGAATGAATTAATGAATGCTGTTCAGTGGAGTGGTATGATAGGGGTAGGATCTATCCCACTGCTTAGTCATTGCATTTTTCATATTTTTTCAGACTGGATTTATGACATTTTTTTAACTTGAAGAAGAAAGAAGAGTTGGTGCTTATACCCCACTTTTGTCTACCTTAAGGAGTCTTTAAGTGGCTTACAATCTCCTTCCCTTCCTTTCCCTGCAACAGAAACCCTGTGAGGTAGGTGGGGCTGAGAGTTCTGAGAGAACTATGACTGGCCCAAGGTCATCCAGCTGGCTGCATTTGGAGGAGTGGGGAAATCAAACCCAGTTCTCCAGATTAGAGTCCGCCACTCTTAACCACTACACCATGCTGGCTCTCTTGAATGCAACAGCAGCACCAGTCTGCCCAGTGTGGTCTGTGTATGTGATATGAGACTGCCCATTTCTTCAGTTCGCTGACTGCCAAAAAGGGTTGATAGAATGCTGCAAATACATCCTCCTGTAGAAGCAGACTGTCAAAGGTACAGGAGCACTGTTCCCTAAACACTGCATGTGCCCCTGCTATGTTCCTAATATAAATTTTCAGTACTTGAGAGGGAAGGGGGGGGGACAGAGAGAGAATTGCATCAGATATCCATGCATTCACAAACACAGAGTACATCACTGAATTATATTATTCCTGAATTTAAGCACTGGGGGATGTATTCGCAAAGGATTTAAGAGATACTATGATTAAAGATTCTTGGGTTTTTTCCCCATAGAGATTAGATAAAATGATTCTTAATCCACAGTCATCCTTGGTGCATTTCCTAATTGTCCCTGAAACCACATTGAAACTAACCAAGGAAACTGATGTAAGATTTTGTTTTCCCCCAGTACAAACAGTGCTGAATACCGAGAGTACCCATTTTTAAAAACTGAGTATGTGGTGTACAGGGAAAGGTGTCTCTTTGCTAGGGAGAGGGCAGGTGTTACAAGCATAATGGGAATGATGCGTATCACTGAGGACCACACTAGACATTATATGTCTATAACCTTGCACATTTTTTAAAAGCAGCCATGTGAAGCTGTGACAGGGAGGAAAAAAGTACTGGGAGAACATGCTTACCCTCACCTTGCCGACCATTCTTCTGCTCAAACTTGTCCGATTCAGCTTTTACCCTAGTAGGAGGAACGGCAACAGAGTACTTACTCTGAGCAGAAAAGCTGCCAAAGGGGAAACAGCTATGGACTCTTCCTTTCCTAACAAGTTTGCAATCTCCACAGAAGTCTTTTAAGGCTGCTTTTCATTAATACAATAATTTCAGAGTAGGGACCACCCCAGCCCTGATCTGAATAGCCCAGCGGGGGACTTTGGGGGGGATGGCATTACTGGAGGGGGTGGAGTGTCCCCAGTGTGATATCACGTGGAAGTGACATCATCAAATTGGGGAGCGGAGGCCCCCACCTCTCCCCAGCAGCATTTAAAGACATCTTTAAACCGCGGTGTGGGGGGGGGGGGGGGGGGGGAGGCCATGCATGCCTGCACTCCGAGCCTTGAATTCGGGGCTCAGAGTGCAGGCGTGTGGCCCCTGCCTCTCCCCAGCAGTGTTTAGAGCCTTCCTTTAAATGCTGGTGGGGAGGAGGCCAGGTGGTAGCTCTTGGGGACAGGGCTTCCCCCCACCCGCCAGCCACAACATCGAGGCAGCTCTAGTGCGAAATCAGCCTGTAATAAATGACAAGCACAATAAACCAGAACAGTGAGCTTCAACAAAGCACAATTGAGGAATTTTTAGATATTTTTTCTAGATTGGAAGACCTGTGGGTAAATCTGGTGTAATGGTTAAGAGTGGCGGACTTTAATCTAAAGAACTGGGTTTGATTCCCCACTCCACCAGATGAAGCCAGCTGGGTGACCTTCGGTCAGTCACAGTTCCCTCAGAGCTGTTCTCTCAGAACTCTCTCAGCCCCACCTACCTCACAGGGTGTTTGTTGTAGGAAGAGGAAGGGAAGTTGGTTGTAAGCCACTCTGAGACTCTGAGTGAAGGGTGGGGTATAAACCCAACTCCTCTTCTCTTCTTCTTCTCTTTTCAGCCTTCCTCCCGACATTTTCACAACCCAAAACGGTCCTGGGGTGTATTATATGCCCTGTTAGGGGGCTGCACATGTACTAATGGACTACACATACAGAGCCCAACAGAACAAGTAACTTGAGGGCCAGTTTATGCCATGAAAATGGTGTGGGGGGGAGGCTGAAGTCGCCCTCCCCCCCATACACACCACAATCCCAATCCAGATCAGGGCCCTGTGTTCTTGGGAAATTAGTTTGCTTGCATCAGACATCACGCTGTCTCAACAAAGTCAAGTCAGGGGAACCCAGATGCTATGTTACAAAAACAGCATTTATTCAAAGGCCATTGCAATCAGACACAAAGAACGTAAAACATAAATTGTAAATAACATTGCTAAAATAACCAGCTCTCCAAACATTCATCAAGTTAAAACATTTTGCCCTCTGGATACAGCTTTTGCTCATATTTTCTTAGCTGCCAAAGTGAATGACAACACTCTGTATGTAAGATGGTACGAATCATAATGTGCCGTTTGACACTAAGCATCTGCAACCTGGTAGCATAAAAAAGGGTAAAAGCGTATTCTATTTAATCATTTGATGCCTTATCCCAAATGCATAGCAGGGCAACTAAAATCCAGCCTTCTCTTACTTTAAAATTTTTATTCCCAAAACAGGTATGCTGCGGGGCAATGTTCCCTCTAAGCTCCACAGTGTTGTGAGCAGAAATTCTACCCTGTGAGCGAAAAAAGCTAGTAGCAGTAAAGTTGTGAGCAAGTCTACGTTTGACTATTGTGTAAATTATTTTTTAGGAAGATTATGTCCATAATTTTGTAAAAATCTCAGAATGAATTCTTTTAAACTATATTTTAAGAATAATGTAAACATAAGAGAAAACAGAATCAAGTCAAATTTCATTACACAAAATATCCTCTATAGGGGTAGATGAGGCCTCTGAAGAACAGGTCTACCAGCCCCAGTCCACTATATTGGTAGACCATCATGCTACACTGACCCTTAGAAAACGTACCCAGCACTTGAGGGGAGGGAACTCTTGCAGTCTACTTTTGTTTGTTTGGTTTTTAGTGAAATTACCAGCATTACAGGTCACGTATAACAAAGGTGATACCAATCACTATCAGAATCCTGTCTAATCTAACAAACAGGAAGTTGCTTAAACGTTCTCAACCTGCCCAAACTACTTATTTATTCAAATATTTATAATCCCACTTTTCCCTTTGACTCAAGGCAACTTACAAATTGTACTGATAAGCATAATAGGGTGTGAAAAAAAATATTTTCTGACTCAAGTATAGCCTATGGGGACCATTATAGTCAATGGGCCCCATAGGTTATAATGGAGAATCGATCCAGGGCTAGCTGGGGCTCTGGAGGGGCTATTTTTTGAGGTAGAGGTGCCAAATTTGCAACATAGCTGCTGGTGCCTCTTCTCAACCCCCCCCCCCCCAAGTTTCAAAAAGATTGGACCAGGGGTTGTGAGCACAGCAGAAATCCTCTGAGCTGGCCTCTGAAATGTTGTGTGCCAGCGCCCCCTAGCACAGTTTGTTAGAAAACACCGAGTGAACTTCTTGAAGAAGGTGATGAGGGATTTGAACCTGATCTTTCTGTATTCAGACAAACTACTCTTATTTTCTTCACTATCCCCGGCTCATGAGACGATTTTGAAGCTCACAAGTTGAACGGAGATGCATCCTGTTGTGAATGTTGTGGCAGCACTAGCTCCTTTCCACAAATTCAGTGGTAATTAAGCAAACAACCCCCCCCCCCCCCAGGTCTTCAATATTTCAATCCTTTTTTTTCAGGTTAAACATTTTAGACCATAGAACAAAGTTTGAGTCCAGTGACACCTTTAAGACCAACAAAGTTTTATTCAAAGTGTAAGCTTTCACGTGCAAAGCACACTTTTTCAGACAAATTGGAATAAAATCTCCTCAAGGGCTACTTACAGGAAAGAAGAGAAGAAGAGGAGATTGGATTTATAGCCCGCCCTTCACTACCCAAAGGTGTCTCAGAGCAGCTTACAACTTCCCCTCCCCACAACAGACACCCTGTGAGGTAGGTGGGGCTGAGAGAACTCTAACAGAAACTGCTCTTTTTCAAGAACAGCTGTGCCAGAGTTATGGCTTGCCCAAGGTCATCCAGCCAGGTGCAAGTGGAGGAGTGGGGAATCAAACCCGGTTCTCCCAGATTAGAGTCCGCGCACTTAACCACTACACCAAAGGGGGGGAGCAGCCATTAGGAGGGGCCACTCAGAGACAAGATGCATATGCAGAGCTGAAATTGGATCAGGTGGCTGTTAAGATCAATGGATAGCATCAAATTAGGATGTAAATGCAAGAGTTAACAAAAATATGTGAGAATGAAGCTAGAGTACAGCAGTACCCTCAAGACAAACCAAGCTTAACCCTGTGTACATGGGAGAACAGAGACTCAGCGCGCACATACTTCTTCACATACATTTTAGGCCATGACCAGGATTGCTTAGGCTAGCCCAATCTCATAATATCTCAGAAACTGAGCAGGGCTGGTCCTGGTTAGTATGTGAATGGGAGAACACCAAGAAAGTCCAGGATTGCTATGCAGAGGCATGTAGTGGCAAGCCACCTCTGTTCATCTCTTCTCTTGCCTTGCAAACCCTGTAGGGTTACCTAAGTCAGTCATGACTTGACAGCACTTTCCACCAAGTATTTTAGTGATCCCATCGTTTGTCCAAGGAAGTCAAGGTGGCATGATTCTCTCCTCCCCTTTTTATTCTGTGAGAGCAGTTACGTCAGCTTAAAGTTACCCAGAGAGCAATCCTAAACAGCTACTCAGACTCCTACTCAAGTCTACTCAATGGGCCTTACTCCCAGGAAATTGTTCTTATGAAGGCACTGCCAGGGAGCTTCTCAGCAGACTGGGGATTTGAAACCAAATCTACCCCAGTCTTTCCACTGGATCACACTGGCAGTTTACCACATGGTTTTGCAGTGCAGTTGAATCATCTGAAGGGCCTTTCAAAGTTGAAAATTTCGTATCAAAGCAATTCAAGACATTATTTTTGTAAGGCATGGTTATATTCTAGAGACAAGTGATGAGACTATGGTATGCAAGCCATATTATACAGCTTAGAACCTGATATCAAAGCATGCACACACAGGCCACAACAGAGCCAAAGACAGGATTCAAAAAGCACTGTTGAAGCATATATGTCTACATTTTTTCCCTTTTCTCCGAATGTTTTTTTCTTTTAGCCTGCAACCCCAAAAGTAATTATTTTTCCAATACATTAATATAGCAAAGGTAATATTTCAAAATGTTAAGTTATGGCAAAAGCACAGTGGTTTTACCAAGGTACTTTGAGGAATGACTTAATGGAGAAAAACAGTTTTTCAGGAGCACTCTGAAGTCAGTCAATATGATTTAAAAGCACAGGAAGCTAAAACACTACTTACTCCACAGTCACCCTAGGCAAATCCATGGCAACGTTCAAAAAAGAGAGCTTTAGAGCTAGTTTGGGTGTGATTTTTCCCAACTCACTTGTGCAAATAAATGCTTACACAAATGTATAAGCAGCATAACATCGAAGGAAATGGTAGGATAATCGCACTAGAAATCTGGCGCCACAAAAAGCAGTCCTTTTACTCACATAGTCTTTATCTTCAAGTTGATCCTGCTGACATACTCACACACTCTTTATTCCCATTTTGTCTACACAAAAACCATGTGAGGGTAGTATACAGCCACTCATGGTAACCTATCCCTTGAGGATTGAAGCCTTGGTGTGGAGCTACATATCTTGAAAAATCCATGTTCTCAAACCTGTGGTTGAAAAATCCCATGTTCTCGGATCTCAGATAAACCAAAAGAAAGTGGGGCTGCAGTGGAAAACCAGAAACTGAAAAGGCAGTGGTGGTTAATGCCTTCTTTGCTCATTAATTTATCCTATTGATATCATCATGAGGCTATTTCCACCCAATTTTGGAACCTAGCTGTTTGTGCAGGGGGCATTTTCAGGGCAGAATCAGTGGAGAGGGAAAGAGTTAAGCACCCTCTAGGGACGAATGACGCCCTCACCTGGATGGTTCAGGCTAGCCCGTTATTGTTATATCTTGTAAGCTAAGCAGGGTTGGACCTGGTTAGTACTTAGATGAGAGAACATCATCTTCATCACCACCATCATCATCATCTCTTGCCTCAAAAACTCTACAGGGACGCCATAAGTCTGCTGTGACTGAAAGCACTTTCTACCACCACCTGATAACTTGCTGTCCTTTTTACCAGTTACGAAGAGGAAGTCAATTTTTCAATGGATTGTTTGTCTACTTTCGTTTCATTGCAGGTGTAAAAGGAAAGGTAGCCCTGCTGAATCAGACCAGTAGTCCATCTAGTGCAGCATCCTGTCCCACACAGTGGCCAACCAGTTCCTCTGGAGGTCCAACAACAGGTCAAGGCCGGCCCCTGATATTGCCTCCTGGCTCTAGTATTCAGAAGTTTCCAGCCGCTGAATGCAGAGGTTCCCTTTAGTCACAATGGCTAATAGCCCCTAATAGACTTCTCCTACCCTTTACAGAGTTCTAAAATTGGAACGCCCAATTTGTTTTTCTTTTCTTTTTGCTTTTTTGCCCTGAAATGAGCAATGAGGGTTGGGATGACATTGACTGGGGTTGGAGCACCAGAGATGGGAGAGTTTAATTCTCCTGCCTCCATACACAGTTTCCCCAACTGAAAACACTCCTACTCAAGGGTATTTTAGTTTGGTACCCATATAGTGCCCAGGTAACAAATGTCATATGTAGTTTTAATTTTCAATTCAATTCAATTCAATTTATTATGGGTCTATATGACCGAAGTCTTGACCAACAGAGAATGCAAAAGGGGTAAAATAGGTACATAAAATTGACATAAAATATGACAAGTACATAGTCACAATCAGTAAACATATAAAACCCAGGCATAGCCCAGAGAATTAAAAGAACCTAACTACACTTGGGGCGGAGCCAACTAACTAAAATCCTCCAAAGATTAAAATCGGTACAGGTGTTTGCAGAGATGATAAAGCTTTCAGTGTTTCTTGAGAGCAGCAACCTTAGCCAGGAACCGTGCCACGTTAGCTGTTATCAGTCCATCGGCGTTTGAATCAGACAACAATACTGAAAGCACCCAAGGTTGCAAGGGAAGATTCATCTTCGTAAGAATAGGAATGATATATATCCCTCTATCTTGAGTCCAATGGGGACAGCGAAACATCAGATGGTCTAAAGTTTCAATTTCGCCAGAGTTGCACAAACAGAGGCGATCTGAGTAAGGTAAGCCTCTAAATCTGCCCAGCACCATCGTTGGAAATGCATTTAAGCGGGCCAGCATAAAGGCGCGACGGTGGGATGGAATTGGTAGCGATGAATGAAAATCCAGAAATCTCTCTGGAGGGGGCAACCCCAGAGCCAAAGGAGAACAGGTGTGTCTGGCCCTGGCCACGGTGCTAGCCCAATCCAACTGTTTGAGTTTCTTCAAGGTTTCCTCGAGCTGGGAGGGCAACAGCTCTTCAGTAGGTGAGGAAATCGGAACTCCCAATGTCTTGAGTTTACCCGCAAGAAGGGACAACCAAGGGTTGGATGTCGTGTCCTTTAGGATGAGACGAAGAAAACCGGCCTGGGGGTGATGACTTGGGTCAGATAGCTTAAATCTCAACTTGAATGCCCTTTTCCAAGCACGTGCTTCGAGCGAAGATTGAACCAATTCCATACGAAGGACAGTCCCAGCAACACACCGTGGAGTTCCAGTAATTCTCCTAAGGAAGGCGTTTAACTGGGAATCCCATTTCTCGTCCACACCAGCAATCCAGTTTTCTGCGCCGTATAAAATTTGGGAGACCACCTTCACATTATACACCTCGATGGCAGGGGGAATCCGCTCAACCCCCTTTGTACGGAAGAATCTTTCAACCAGTGCCGTGGCAAGTCTAGATGACTTTTTGACGTACGTCAGATGAGCGGACCAGGATAGATTATAACTAAAGACAATACCAAGATATCGGAAAGAGGAAACCCATTCTAGTTGACCATCCCCAACTTTAAAATATAGAGGACCTCTTCTTCTCGTAGCAGAGAAGCGAAGAACCTTGGACTTAGCATAATTCACAGTAAGCTCTTCTTGTTTGCAATAGTCCAGAAAGGCATTAACAATAGACCTCAGTCCAACTTCAGATGTTGCCAATAAAACAGCATCGTCAGCATAAAGTAGAAGTGGTATAGGAAGACCGGCTAGATACGGGGAATGTTTGGCTCTTCTTTTAAAAAACGGCACCAAATCATTAATGTAGATGTTGAACAGGGAGGGGGCCAACAAACATCCCTGTCTAACTCCCTTTTGCACTGGAAAGGAGTCTGTCCTGATTCCTGAAGAATTCACCTGGATCGAGGCATATGTATTAGAATAAAGAGCCATAATCAATCCCAGAAGTCTGCGGTCAATATTGGTGTTGAATAACTTTCCCCAAAATCTACGACAAGAGATAGAGTCGAAGGCCGCCCTCAAATCCATAAAGGCCGCGTAGAGACAACCTCTTGGGCGCAAGGAATACTTGCCAGCGAGATGGAGAAGCGTCAGACAATGGTCTGTAGTTGCAACACCCTGTCGGAAGCCACACTGTTCAGGGAAAAGGAACCTCTC
>NW_015176460.1:775561-800448 GCF_001447785.1 Gekko japonicus | reverse complement strand
CTGACTCTGGAGAGACCCGCTCCCAATCCGGTGCAGAGATCAAAACCTCCTTAATTTCCTTCTCATCGACAGGACTTTCTGAGGATTGATACAAAGCTGCAAAATGCACCCTCCATCTGGCTGGGGAGATTGTCGCCACGATGTCAGCCTGACGTCCTGGTCTGACAAGCCTCCAAAAGGCCTTCACATCCTTGGACTCCAGGATGGTAGCAAGAGATTCCCAATCTTGGGTGCCCATGTCTTCCTTTTTCATTCGGATTAAGTCCTTAAAGACTTTTTTAAGAGAAAAAAATTCAGTCAAGTCCTCAGGTCTCCTGGTAAACTTATAACGCCGTAATTTTACTCGAATGGCCTTCTTGGCCAACCTACATTCAGCATCAAACCAATGATTTGAATAACTTCCCGGTGTCCTCTACTGGTCCACTGAGACACGCTTAACTAAAGAACAGCTATCCACAAAAAAGTTAAGAAGGCCAAGGTAAAGTGTTGATTGCAGCTGGGAGGGATTTATCAAAGAGGGAATCTTAGGGAAGTTGCCAAAGTCCAGGCAATCTTGAATTTCAGCCACCTGCAAGACGTCCACTGGGGGATTCCTCCGAACACATCTAATCCACTGTATAACTTCTCCACTGGACTTTGTCACAACTGCCTCACCTATATGGCCAGTGGGAATGTTTAAAGAAAGAAACAGTGGAAGATGATCACCCCCTAGGTAATCTCGAACGACAAACTCTTGCACCAAGGGGAAAAATTCTTGAGATATCAAGTCAACAGCACTGGAACCCCTTGGGGTATAACATGTAAAATCGCCTAGTGTATCCGGAGAAACTACACCGTTTAGAAAAAACAAATTCTGAGTGAGCGCCATTATGGCTAGCCATTTGCCAGCTGAATTAACCTTTGAGTCCTTGGAGACACGATAAAACCAAGGAGGAGGCAAAGCTAAGTCGTCTAAGTCACCCACCAAGGACAACAATTGGTCATCAAAGGCACCGATCCTGGCATTCAAATCCCCTCCCACGAGCATCATGGAGGCGGGATAAGTCCGCTGAAGCTTCTCAATTGTTCCTTCCAACTCACTCCAGTGCTTTTCAACCTCTTCCTCAAGTAAAAGCGGGGGGATATAGTTATTCATCAAAAGTAAGGTGCGATCAAAGGAAGTAAGTTTCAATAAAATCACCATCTGGTAAGGTGAAGACAGAACACATAGTCACTGGCAAGTTGTTGGAGATCAAGCACGCAACACCGGCCCTGGGACGTCCAGGGCCAGAACCCTTAATTGCAGAGGAAGAAAAGGCCTGAAAACCAGCCACAGCTAAGGCCACAGTGGACCAGGTTTCCTGTAGCATAACAATGTGATATTTCCGAAACAACTCAACAATAGAACAATCGTGGCTCTGTTTTAATTACTGTGCCATCCTATGCAGTTACTCAAGTCTTACCCCATTGAAATCAATGTGCTTAGACTGCAATAATGCTGCACTGGACTGGACTGTCAGTGCGGTGGTATACAGTCATGGTCAGAGTCTCAGGAAACAAGACACTTAAGGTTCAAATTTGAATTTATCCATCAACTTCAATAGCCTTGAGTAACCGTGCTATCCTTCAATGGACTCAGAGGGGTATAACTTTGCTTAGGATAATAGTCACACGTACATCCCACATGCAGTAAGAGAATGACACTGGCCCTACAGAGGTGATCTAATGGTCACTAAAATAGTATGTTTGCACCAGGTTCACATTTATTCAATTTATTTATTATTTGTATTTATACCCCGCCTTGCCTGACAAGCAGGCTCAAGGCGGCTAACAGGATTAAATAGCATGACAAAAAAAATAAAAAATTAATAAATACCATATCAGTTAAAACAAGTAAACAACAACAATTACAGAACCAACTATGGCGGCAATACAATCAAATCCCAAGATAGGGGTAGTAACCAGCAGAGACTCTGGCCAGAAGATGGTCTAAGTTCGGCCAGAAGATGTTCCAGGGCATACCCCTCAGAAAACAATTGCTTTCGTTTATCTCATGTGTCTGCACCTTGAGGGTGACTAAAGTCAGGTGATGTAGGAAAGCACTTCCCAGATTTTACGGAAAAGGTGTGTCAGATTATCTGTCCTCCAAGAGGTACTCTACTACTCCAGTACTGTCAAGTTTTACGTTACAATCCTAAACAGAATTAACCCTTTATAAGCCAATTGTTCTTTAATGGACTCGTCTCGGTGGAAAGTGGCCAGCTGGGTAAGTGCCGTCCAAATGCTGTTGACTTATGCTGACCCCCACAGGGTTCAAAGGCAAGAGATGTTCAGAGGTGGCTTGCCATTGCCTGCCTCTGCGTAGCAACCCTGGGCTTCTCTGGTGGTTCTGATGAGATCGGGCTAGCCTAGGCCAGGAAGGAGGTGACTTTGGATCGATAATGCAGGATACAGAAGTTACATGGGGGGGGGATTAATGTCAGGATGTGTTCAGGAGTATGTGTGTGTTTTTAGTTGTTCAATCATGGCATATGCCTCTTTGATAGCCGCCCTGAGCCCGTTTGGGGAGGGCGGGATATAAATTTAATAAATAAATAAGGAGTAGCGCTACAGAAACTAATGGCATTTCTCTTACATACCAAATTGCCTGGACAGGTTGTTAGCTAGGACACTTGAGGGAGCCTACAGAACTCAGCAGACAAGGAGAAGAAGAGATTGGATTTATACCCCGCCCCTCACTACCCGAAGGAGTCTCAGAACATTTTGCAATCTCCTTTCCCTCCCCCTCTCCACACCAGACACCCTGTGAGGTAGGTGGGGCTGAGAGAGCTCTCCTGAGAACGGCCCTTGAGAGAACTTATGACCAATGTTCCCTCTAAGCTGAGTTAGTGTGAGCCAGCTCACAGTTTTTTAGCCTCCGGCTCACTCGTTTTTGTCTTAGCTCAGGAAGGAGGGCTCCAGAGCAAACTAATTTATGCAGCAGCCAAATCACTCACTCACAACTTTAATGCCAGTAGCTCACAAAGTAGAATTTTTGCTCACAAGACTCCACAGCTTAGAGGGAACATTGCTTATGACTGACCCAAAATCACACCAGCAGCTACATGTGGAGGAGTGGGTAATCAAACCCAGTTCTCCCAGATTAGAGTCCGTACTCCTAACCACTACACCAAACTGCTTTCTACCATTTATGTAATTTGAATTTTAAAAAGAACTTCTGAGTTTTTTGTAGAAGCATTATGAGATACTGAGTAAGGCTGCGGTCACACGGAACATTAGCCACGCAAGAGAGACGGAAGACAGGCGGATTTTCCGGGCGCAATCTCACCGGCACATCTGGGAAGCGTAGTGCTTCCGTGGCACAACCAAGGCTTCCCGCCGAAAACGCGCAGCAAAAAACTAGTACCTCGGAGGTACTAGTTTCCAGAAACCGCGGGGCAAGGGCGGGCGTCTGATCGCGTTTCCGGTGGCATCCGGCGCCCGCCCATGTCCCCTTGCGAAAAAGGGTTCCCCCCCCAAGTCTCCGTGGATGTGCACACGCACACAACGGAGCATGCACATTTGTCGTGTACACAAAAAAAGAAAACCAGTTTGCCGCACCGCGCACTTCTTCGTTGCGCGCAGGCGTGTCCTGCGATCGGCACCTCTCCCTACCCACGGAACCTGGACCTCCACAGGGGGTCTGATTGCTTAACCGCGCGTTAGTTTGCCCCGGGGCAAACAGCCACGCTTCCCCCCCAAAGTTTCCTGCCCATGTGACCGGAGCCTTAGTTTAACAAATCTTTGGCTGGTCAGAAAATGTGAAGTTTTAAGATACAGAATTAATCATTACCATTTTAGTTTACATAGGGCTGCGGTGGCTTAGAGGTTAAGACACTGAGCTGCAGACCGGAAGGTCTGTAGTTTGGCAGTTCAAGACCCTAGTGCCACGTGACGGAGTCAGCTCATGTCTCTGGCTCCAGCTCTGCCAACTCAGCAGTTTGAAAGCAAGAAATGGCAAGTAGATAAATAGGTCCTGCTTCGGTGGGAAGGTAACAGCATTCCGTGCACCTCGGCATTTAGTCATGCCAACCACATGACCACGGAAACGTCTTCAGACAGTGCTGGCTCTTCAGCTTGAATGGAGATGAGCACCACACCCTAGAGTCAGATATGACCAGCTTTCAAGCAAGGGAAACCCTTACTTTATATTAGTTTACAGTCAGCACCTGGAAAACTCAGTGGGATGTGTGAGGAAGCTCTGTATATAGACTGGAATGGTCCTTACTTATGAGAGGAAGGGAAAAAGCACAAGGTGGGAAGAATGCTGTTCCATCTTCAGTTAAATATGGGAGCTTAATTTTAATTAGGCCATACACAATTTTAAAATGCAAATACTCATTCCTGAAATATTCAGTTATAAAGAGTATCATGGAGCATGCCTCACCAACTCCCACGAAGAAATCAGAGGCTGTAATATGGGGGGAAGGAAGAGGCTGTGGCTTCCAGATAGATTTCTAGCTTTTTTAGCCAAAGGGCTTCTGCCAGCTCCGGTTAAAAGAATCGTGCTGGGCTGGGGGGGGGGGGCAGCGTTTCCATTTTGAACCAAGACTCGTTGTTCTCACAGGTGACACTTGGAGACTTTCTCCTGATCTTCCTACCCACGTGAAAAAGAAGGTGGTTTAACGCCTGAGGGGCAGAATGAGGGAGTCGTTCCTAAACCGTGCGTATGAGTCTCTAACCTAATCTTGGTTTAACGTAGCAATTACAGAAATAGAAAACGAAACAAAAAATAGCCGTTTTCTAGGGGCACGGGAGAACCAACAGCCCTCCCGCTCGCAGCGCCCCCCACTCCCCTCCCCTCCCGCCGGCTACGGCGCATTTCGCCAGCCCTCGTGGCATCAACAACCTTCTGCCTTTCTCGCTCGACTGTCGTCGGAGAGATGCGGGAGCGGGCCAGAAGCCAGCGGGGCCCGCCTTTCGCACGTGCTCCGAGGCCCCCCCGCCTTCACGTCTTAACTTTGAGGCTGCCTCCGCGTCGGAAAGGTCCCCGGCGGGGTCGAGCCGCGGGGAGAGGAAGTTCTTGACCCTTCCGACGCCCCCGGCAAGAACTTTGCTGTCCGGAGGGACCGAGAGGAAGACGCCCCGGCAGCCGCCTGAGAAAACAGCCTTCCCCCCCGCCGCTCCCAGCGCGGAGCGTGCGGTGGAGCCGAGGGAGGAAGGCGACGCTGGGCAGGGCGAAGGAGGCGGGAGCCGGGGAGCCGCTCCCGTCTGCGCCGCTTCCTAAGGGAGGCTGCTGCTGCTGCTGCTCCCGCCTCCTTTGCTCCCTCCCTCGGCTCACTTGCACTCACTCGCCCGCCTGCGTGCAGCCGCGCAAGCCAGCGCGCACGCACTTTGTCCGCCCGCCTGTCCGCCCGCTCGCTGCCAGTGTGGGAATGTGGCCGTCGCCGAGCGGAGCTCCGGACTCGGAGGGGCTTTGACAAGGGCACATGCTCCGCACCACCCGCCGCGTCCCCACCTCTCCCACTACGTCGGGAGGCGCCGCCGGGAAAACACGGCGGTATGGAGGAGCCGCCGGCAACAGCGCGCTGCCTTGCCAGCCATCCCCGGGCGGGCTGAGGCGCCCCAGAAGGTAAGTCTTGCCCGGGAAAGTTGCTCGCCCGCCAGGGGGAAGGAGAGGCGGCATTCGAGCTTGCGGAGCCAACCGGGCCGGGTAAAGGGCGATCATGTTGTCCTTTTCTATGAGGTCCCCCTCGATAGCTCGCCTTGCTGGGATGGACGGCGGCTGAGCTGGGCGCTAAGCTCTCCTCCGAGTGGGGCAATCCTTACGGAGGAAAGTCAGCCCCCCTCCCAAGGGGGCCAAGGAGACATGCAGGAGCACGTGACATAATAACAATAACAAAAATAATAACAATATAGTTTCTGCTTGAAAAACCCAAACACGGAAGCAGACATTCCTGTTGCTCGCGAGGTGAGCAATGAGGGTTTTCTAGGGCCTCGATGCTGAATATATATATATTTACACGGAAGTAAAACCTCATTGGCTTAAGTGGAATTGCACGCCCAAGTAAGCGTGCAAAAGGATTGGCGTCAAGCGCTGGCTTGAAAGAAGCTGACAGAAGAATTAAAAGCAAGAGGCTAATTATTCATTGAGAAAGGAAAGGCATTCTGCACATGCCCAGGGGCAACCCGGGCTGGATGATTACTGCACTTGTTCCACGGTTGAGCTGTTCCCGCGGATGAACTTTAATTAAGACCTGCATGTAGCATGCGAGGATGTGTTTGGAGGAAGGGAGGGGAGGGGGCACACACATGCAAGTTCTACTAACCTTGCACAGGTTCGCTGCCCTTAGTAATAAGACTCAGTATGCAAATCAGTTGCAGGTTTTTTAAACATTATCTCGGATAGAGCAGTAGGACTGGTGAAGGAGGGTGCTATTGGAGGGGCACTGTGGTGTTCTGCAGATCAGACTCTACCAAGGACATGTACAAGGAAACAACCCTGAAGTGTTTGTTGCTTTGTTGCTTGTGTCGACAGCTCGATGCATTCCTCGCCTCATTCATTTTCTCCCTTTACATTCCCTTCGCCGCCACCCCCCCTTAAGATCTTCTTTTTCCTCCCACTCATGTTGTCCTTTATCCACTTTCTAAATATGGCCACTTTCTCTCAGCCTCTGCTTTTCAGCTTTAGAATGTAATCCAGACCCCATATGGAAGTTTTTGTACTCCCCCCCCCCCACTCGTGAGGTAAGGATTGTAACCTCAATTCTTGGCTTTTAAAAAGAAATCCTCTTTCCCACTTCCCTCTTCCTTCCATTACTTCTCCTGCAGCCGCCCACATTCTGATCCCTGCTCTCCCTTCTTTATTTTGGGTCTTGGTTGATGGCAGGGAGGTATCAAGC
Organism: Gekko japonicus; assembly: GCF_001447785.1. NCBI lineage: Eukaryota > Metazoa > Chordata > Lepidosauria > Squamata > Gekkonidae > Gekko > Gekko japonicus. The sequence goes on along the minus strand of NW_015176460.1, from coordinate 793,588 downwards.
CCTTTGAGGAGCATACAGGGCTCCCTCCCTCCTTAGTACTTGGCAGCATCTCCAGGCAGAGGTGACTGTTTCCCAGCTGCCTACCTGATATGTAAGATTCCAGCTGGGGATGCAGGTTGTTGCCTTGGTAAATCAGGGAAATCATAACACTAGACTGCTTTGAAGCTGGGTGAGACAGGGGGATTTCCCATGCATAAAGCTGGGCAAAGATGTGTATACTGAGCATGGCATGGCATCCTACCAGTCCGCTCTTCAGAGTTTGGAGCCTTCCTTCAGTTTGAGTAGCTCTTCCACTGGCCGATAAAGTTGGAAGACAGCTCCTTAGGCTGGAAAAAGGCTTCAAACTATGCTGGATACAGGCCAATATTTGGTAAGTACAAGTGCATAAGGGCCTGTTTTCAGAACCATTGACGTGGGTAGTGGGCAGCTCTATCTGGGAACGTTGCCATCTTACCAAATAAGTGACAGTGGTTTCACCAATGAATGACCATGCGGCCGGGGAAAGAACCCATGTATGTGGTTCTTCATTAAAAGCAAACATTGTACAAAGGTGGGTTATTCTTTGCTTTTTAAAATTGTTGCAGCTTAGTTTTTTTTTTCCTCATCAGAGACAGTTGCAGATACCAGACCTCTAGATCTATGTGACTTGGTTGGAGAAACCATGACTGAAGTCCTCTGGTCAGCTGTTCTGAATGTGACTGAGACTCACTTGCTGACTAGCAGCGGATGGACCTCAGGCAATGCCACCAACAGATGCACACTGACCAAAACTGGTTTTCAGTTCTATTACCTTCCTGCCGTCTACATCGTAGTCTTCATTACAGGATTCCTGGGCAACAGTGTGGCGATCTGGATGTTTATCTTCCACATGAGGCCTTGGAGCGGCATCTCAGTTTACATGTTCAACCTGGCACTGGCTGACTTCTTGTATGTCTTGACTCTTCCCGCACTGATCTTCTATTATTTCAACGAAACGGACTGGATCTTGGGAGACTTCATGTGCAAGCTGCAGAGGTTCATCTTCCATGTCAACCTCTACGGAAGCATCTTGTTCCTCACCTGCATCAGCGTCCACAGGTACACAGGTGTGGTATATCCCTTAAAATCACTGGGGAAACTAAAAAAGAAGAATGCCGTTTATATCAGCACCTTGGTCTGGGTTGTTGTGGTGGCTGGTATTTCTCCTATCTTGTTCTACTCCGGGACCGGTGAAAGGAAAAACAAGACCATGACTTGTTACGACACGACGCAAGATGACTACCTGCGAAGTTACTTCATTTATAGTATGTGTACCACTGTCTTCTTGTTCTGTATCCCATTCATCCTGATCCTGGGTTGCTATGGATTAATAGTGAAAGCACTGATTTACAAAGACTTAGACAATTCTCCGCTGAGGAGGAAATCAATCTATCTGGTAATTATAGTGTTGGCCGTTTTTGCTGTGTCTTACCTTCCTTTTCATGTGATGAAGAACTTGAATCTACGAGCCAGGCTAGATTTTCAAACTCCCGAAATGTGTGCCTTCAACAACAGGGTTTATGCCACTTACCAAGTAACTCGGGGGCTCGCTAGCCTCAACAGCTGTGTGGATCCTATTCTGTATTTCTTGGCAGGAGACACCTTCCGAAGAAGGCTCTCCAGGGCAACCAGGAAGGCCTCGAGACGCAGTGAGCTCAACGTGCAGTCCAAAAGCGAGGATATGACTCTCAATATTTTAGCTGAGTATAAACAGAATGGAGACACCAGCTTGTGAATTTAAAAAAAGGAAAAGGAAACATAGATTTGCAAGCAACGGTGCTCTCCCTCCCCAGCCATACACACTCACCTTCATTTTTAATCCCTTGTCAAACTCTTAATTTCATGCATTTTCAAGGAACACGTAACAGGCAGACAACGCTTGTTTTTTTGGTTGGTTGTTTTTAAAAGGCATGCTCTGTGACCCTAGGAAGAGCTTGAGCAAAAGTAAGTGTAAAATTTAAAAAAATAAAACCCGTTTGTACCCCTTACAGCTTTTAAAGGTTGGAAAGACTGGAAGTACAAACAGTAAAATAAGGCAACCCCCCTCCCCCCACACCATTCAGCAGGGATGTGGGCGATCTACCCTTACATTAAAATGCATTTTGACTTTGAGTATTGGGAGTGTCTTTGGAAGACCAAACTTTTCTGTAGGGCCCTAGTCCATGCTGCTGTTGCCAGATCTCTCTTTCTGTATGGCTCTGGCCTCAAGAAGTAGGAGAATATTGCAGGCCCTTTCTCTAAATTTTGACCTTTCATTTGGAAAACAAACCCCAGCAACAACATAAGGCAAAAAATCCTCTAGCCTTTACAGTTGCAGAGGAACCAGGACAGAAAGGTGAGCCATATCCCACCCATCTGCTCAGTAAGAAGCCTGCTCTGAATTGTTGAGTCCTTTATAAAATCTGATCTATTAATTAAGCAACTTAACCTCTGTTAGGCAACTTGAATTTATTGTTTCGTATCGACTTAAGCTGGCCTCCGCCCTTCTCCACTGTACCTGTATGCTCCCTTCTAACAAAATTTCTGGTTGTGGATTTGTGACTCTCCGTCTCTCTCAAACACTGTGGAAAGAATATTAAGGGGAAGCCCTATGAATTACTTGTCTGTCTGTGATTCTTTTATGGGATTTTAAAAAACACGAGGCAGCTACTGAAGCTGCAGTTTTACGTGGAAGGCCAGAATGGGCCGAAGAAGGGCTTTTTTAACCTTGCATTTGTAGAAAGACCAGCAGGGGTAAAAGCTGCCAAGAAAGGGCATTTTCAGTAAAAAAATAATTAGCACAAAAGGAAAGTTAAGAAGCCTCGGTCATCCTGTGCTGATCTCCCATTTAAAACTGCACCTGGGAGGGACACATCCCCCCCCCAAAGAATCACACAACCACACAGAGCAGGCAGTTTCCCCCTAAGACGGAGGCTATGAATTATTAAATTCTGTTGACAGGGTTTCTTTGAGATTCCAGCAGCTCGCCCTGTTTGAGCAGATAACATTTTCCCTCTTCCTCTTGAGTTTATGCGCAAAGCCATCTGGCCATGTGGTCTTCATGAGAAAAGCCTGGGGCACTGTGGTCCCTAGCCTGTTATGATATGGTGGCGGTGTGCACCTTGTACTAGAATTCAGTTTTCAACAGTTGTTGGGAAGCATCAGAAAAGCAGTACCTCCTTGACATGCACAGAAAACAATCATACTACATGTGTTGGCAGATGCAGCAACCAGCTTCTAACAGACTGTGGCCATTTCGTATGAGCTCTTTATGGACTTTTTCCATGGCCACCATTTTTGTGCTTGGCCTTTGAATAGTCCTTCATTGCTAACCATCTCTAGATTATTCTTCACTGAAGAGATTCAGTTACAAAAAAGGAACTAATTTAACAAAAAAACAATTGGTAGTACATGTTTTTATTTTCCAAACCCTACTGGACCATGCTACTCTTATAATATTTTTTAAAAATGTTAATTAATTTAGGGAGCATTCCTAAATACGTCTATCCAGACTAAGCCCCGTTTTAGTCAGTGAAGCTTTCTTCCAAAAAAGTAGATTTAGGATTTCAGCCTCAGTCAACTGTGTAGTTACCTCCACAGCTTATTGTTTAACTTTGGAATGGGAAACACATCTCATTGGCAGTATCTGCAGTTTTGTTGACATAAAATATGCATTTGATTTACTCATTTTAATGCATGAATAATCTTTTTTTTTAATTTGTGACTGTTGCTAGTTTCCAGGCAAGCCATTACCATTGTTAACAGTCTAGAGTATTTTCAAAATAGGGACAATAAATAGCTGTTAATTTTTAGTTTTTTTGGGGGGGAAATGCCCTATCGAAACATTGGAAAAAAAGAATCAGATCATATTAAGAAAGCTAAGTGGACAAAATTCTCTCATGTTTTCTTTCTAAGAGGATTTTTGCTTTCTGATCCACCTTTGGGGTATGCCTGCCCACCTTAACATTCCTGGATGGCCATGTTCAATTTTACAGAGTGTGTGTACATAAAATGTACATAAAGTGTGTGTACATAAAATGTACCACAAAATACCTTGATTGATTTTGTCACACCTCCCCACTCCCCTAAGTCTGATTAATCAGCTGCATGGTTTGACCATATATGCTTTGTACCTTTCACTCACATATGGATGTCTAGGAATATTGAGTTGGCACAGGTATGCTGTTGGGCTGGACAAGAAGTCACATCTTACTCTTCTCCCCTTCCCCAATTATAAGGAAAAATTAGGAGAGATTATTATCTAAATATTGCCTAAAATATTGTAAACTGCCAGTCCATGAACTAGCAAGTATATATTCACAGTAAGGATTCAACCACAGTTTAGGGACTAAAGAATGTCTAACTTAAATTTTACTTATGGAGCAATCTCGTCCTGAGTTATTCCAGTCTAAACTCATTGAAAGCAGTTGGTTTAAACTGGAGTGACTCCATGGCATGGCATTCCACTGCAAATATACCCAAATCTATCTGGAAAATCTTCTGCTCTAGAAAATTTTACTTTGAATTATTATAAATTCTTTGTCTACAAAATGAGAAAGATTTGTAATCCTATAAATGGCTTTGACAAATCCTCATGAAAGCCCCTGCTTTTACAGGAGGGATAAAAATGAAACTATTTACATCTTGCTTATTAATTTCCAAGGGCTGAATATGACTGGAAAGAGAATTGCTCCAAATCGCTCTTGACAAAATTACAAATCAGCTTAAACTCATAAGTGCACATCTACTGAACCTGCACAATCTATTTATTTAACTTATTTATTGGAGAAGACAATGTCAATTCTGTAAGTGCTGCCATAGGTATTCACATTGCTTCTTGAGTATATAATTGCTGTTATTGAGCTCAGGTATCATGGCATGCTTCATTTAAAAACTCTTGTTCTCTTAACAACTCGTTTTTAAAAGAAACTCTAAATTATGGCAGTAGAAAGTTACTGTTCAGTGCTGACCTGCATGTAGATGAAACGATTAACAAGCAATTTCAAGGTCATCTGAAAATACCAAGGAAATTTAGAGCCAAGGTGAAGGATCGACAGTTTCACTTTTAATTAACCCCTTGTGACAAGAAGTTTATATTAACACTCGGTGGCAGTGCCAGAGGAATGTGAAGAAGCCTGCCATGTAAATGAGAACCATGTAACACTAGACAGTTATCTTGAACCAAATTTAACTGAGACATGCACTGCTGAGCATGGCAATTGAATTAAGGGCAGAATGGTATAGCGGATTCCCCCTTCCCCCATCTCTAAAACAATTTAGATTTCACATCATTCTTACCTTTTCTTGCTTTGTCCAATTAATTGAAGGCGGGGGGGGGAGAGGTAAACATTTCTGAAATCATGATGATGTGCTTATTTCCCCATACACATGTGTTTGTGCATCACCGGTGTTCTGTAGTATAAGCAGCCTTTTATTTATCCAGTTGCATTGTAATTCCGCAAGAGTGACCCTTGTGTGGAAACATGATCTGGATTATATCCTGCATGCATCACTGGGATTGTTTAAAATTTTGGTTTTTTTCCCCCAAGTGAGATCTCCATATTTGAGAGTCCTGTGCAAGCAAGCATAATACACTATTCAACTTGAAATTGCTCAATCACTTATTTGGGGTGAAGGGAGTGAATCGAGGTTTCCCCTGTCCTCAGGTAAAGATCTATAAAATTGACAGCACTGTTTGGGCTGCAGATAAATAATGGGAGATGTTCCTGCCCAGTACCATAGGTGCATAAGAGGGCTCTACTCAAAGGTCTACTGACTGGGGGCGCTGCCTTTAAATTCCACAGAGCTTGTGACATCTGTGGCTGTGTTGTGCAATGATGGCCTAGCTCACTCTGCTGATCAATTATGGTATGGAAAGCAGAGAATGGAATGTATGTTTCATAGGACTACTGCTGGCTTTTCTAGGAACAATTGAATTAAGGGCAGAATCTTTCACCTGAGCACCTCTCCCTGTGCAATGTTAGAAATGGTTTCTGAAATCACAGTAAATTTTGGAAGCAAGTTCTGATTACGTGGAGGAGAGTAAGAAAAGCAATATCTGGTTATCTCCCCCCCCCCCCAATAAAACCAGAGCATGATTGGCTGGGTGCTTAAGTCCCCCATTGAAATGGTGCAAAAACAGTCCGGACAAAGACCCTATTCTCCCATTTAATATTTTTCACAGGTGCAAATCCATGTCACGTATCAAGGTGCCAGCACCAGATGTCTGAGATTTTGGGGGGTTATTTATTAATAATTTCTATAGCTCTTCTGGATGCAGAAAATGCTTTACAGTTCTTACCTCACTTCTCTTCACAAGTGTAAGGGGGGGGTCAGTTAGGTAGTTTTCCTTAGAGCTTTAGGAAAATGTGCAGCTCAGCAAGGATGAAAAGTAAGCAGTCTCGTTTCAAACCTCAAATGGTTCTTACAGAGCAAGATATCCCCATGTTTCTTAAAGCAAGGGATCACATTTCCCCATGCCAGTGCCATCCATCTGATGTGCCCAGTTTTAAAGGCTGTCCTGACAGCCAGTCTCTTCTGGTCAAATGGCAATTGAATGAAATCATTTTTCATAACGTATCAAAGTCTGTCCGACTCACATTAACGACAGGATTCCCTAGTCTTAAACCTGCCCTGGCAGATGCTTATTCTGTCTCTCCCTGGCACTTCTAGGAAGTAAAATTCCAATACTTCTTTGGACAATATTTTGCAGCATTCAACCAAATTTATAGTCTGGAATGTTTTCCTGTCTCCAGTCTTGAAATTGCCACGCTGAGCAGAAGTTGAAAAGAAGCTGTGCTAAAATTAAGGCCACTTTTATGCTTTGATATCAATCCTACATGTCTGTAACCTTATCCTATACAATGTGTATTCATGAGTGGATCACGCTATTAAGTGAACTTTTCTTCTGTGCTTGGATTTCAGTCTTACGTGCCTCAGATGGGCTTCTGTGATGAGAGAGCATGATGCTGAAATGCAAAACCCAAAGATAGCAAAAGTTATTGAATCTACCAAAAAACTTGCTCATACACAAATGTTTGATCATAAATGCTATCCAAATGGTACTGGTAAAAGTTTGCAAGACTTAAAAGTGCAATCCTAAACAGACTTACACCCCTCTAAGCCATTGAGGGATGTAACTGCTTAGAATTGTATGGTAAGGCTTGGATCCTGTGGTAAATCTTTGTTGACAGAAGAATTTCTGTCAGTGGAATAGGACTGTAAAAGGTGTATTATGGGAAGAAGGAATTGGTGGAAATCACTCCCCCTTCCATTAGTGGAAATTTCTGCAAGATTCAAGCCTTAATTCGCAGAAATATCAAGCCTCACCCTCTTGCCTTTACTTTCAAAAACCGTTGCAGAAGGTTAATGAGGGATGCAGCCTCTTACGTGTCCTAAAACATCCCTCAGAGATCAAGACAGCATTTTAATTTTCCTGATATTTATTGGCATATATAGCCAATCAACTTAAGCTGACTTAATAGCCAACCATAGTCCTGTGAAGAGAAGTTGAGAATCCCTAACAGAGAATTCTGGATCCTGCCTTGGATCCAGTTTGTGCAAGAACATGTGCAACACCTAATGCTTTCCTTCCTATATTATACTGCTCAGAAATTGCTCCCACAAACTATTGTGCCAGCAGAAACTTGAGTGGGGTTACAGCAAGTTTGACTTGGAGCAAGTAGCTTTTTCTTCCATTTCTTGTGCATGACCTCTAGTGCAAGAGAAAATTTTGCGCTATATCTAATCCATCATCAGTAAACTACAATTCCCAGCATTCGTGAGCCAGCCATTAGAGGCCAGGAGATTAATATTCTTAAAAGCAAAGTGGGCTTGCATTGATGCGCGCAGAAGCAAAGCCCATAGAGTCATTTTAACAATTTGTTATAATTCCACTCTATCTGGAAATACATATTCATTTATCTAACGTGCATAAAGTAGGAGCTATTTGAGAGAAAGTTCAATAGCTGCATATGCTGCTTTTTGCATTTAAAAATGTAATTAATGAGTGCAAACCCAGAATAAAAGTATACAGTAAACTTCAAAGTTTGCAGATTTCCTGGATTTGCATGGTTTCCAACGGGTAGAGGAAATGAACTAAAGATTTGATCTGTGAATTTGATGAAGTGAAACTGGTTGCTGCTGTAAGAACCAACATCAAAGTTATCTAATTTCACAGATTTGTTTAACTGTTTGAACATAGTCCATGAATGAAACAGTGCTTCATAAAACTAAGAAGTCCAGTTCTGCTGTTGGATTTTTCTAAGTAATACCCATTGAATCTTTATGCATGTAACCATCTTTAACAAAACCTGATCCCCCACCCATTACAGGTGTGCAACAGCTTAGCATAACTGATTACTTTTTACTGATTAGATTTAACTTGGACTTCACTCTTCATTTCCTGCATTTCATGGCCCCTTCCTCCTGCTGTTTGTTTGTTTTTATGCCTCCACATAAAAGGACTGCCAAGTGAGAATCCAGTCATAGCATTTGAGGGGGATTTAGCCCATGAAAGGTTATGATGGAACAAAATGTTGTTAGTCTTTAAGGTGCCACAGGACTCTTGTTATAAGTTTAGGATGTTTGCATGCTCTGGTTCTCTCTGACCAAATTATGAATAAAAAGATGGAGAATTTTGAAACAAAAAACTCAATCAAAATGAATGAATTATCAAATCAGGCCAGGTGTGCATTTTTATTAAGATGTATTTCCCTATCATAGTGTGATTTCTTAAATAATTTCTGGATTTGTTGAAAGGAGAAACAATAATTTTGGTGATAAAACTCAAAATTTGGTATTCAAGTTTGTGAATTGGAACCAATTTTGAATTTTACAAAAGTTCATATTAGCTTTAATTGCATAATGCCTGTAAGGCCTTCCAATAGCATAACTTTTAAGAAGTGTGAGGGAAAGCCTATATATTTTAATTTTTAATTTTTTTTTTGTAGTACACCAAAGAGATGAAGCATTGTTTCTGGGAATCTTCAGGGTTCAATCCTGAAAAAACAATACATACATTCCTTAGCATACTTCACAACAATACATAACATTCCTTAGCATGGTCCTGTTAGATAAACTTGTACCATTTCTGCATCTTTGTGAAAACTGTGTTATCCTGTCCTTTGGGGGAATTGGACTACCCTAACAATGCATTTCCAAGCAAAACCAAGACCTGTTGCAGCCCAGCTAAATGACGGTGTGCATGTAGGAGCAGGGTCAGTCTCTTTAGCTATGGATAGGAGGCCTGAAGCTAGTTAAAAAGCAGGAAACCTGTTTAATCTTAACTGTGGTTAATGCTGGTGCTGGTGGTTAAGGCAGGAGGAGGGAATTGATTATGGGATGAGGAGAGTTTATGGGGCAGGACATCTGTCCCCATTATATGTGCTTTTGCCCTAAGAAAAATTGGCACATTTGTAAAATAAGAAATAATATATCCAAATAATACTTATAGTATATTTGATTGACACAAACAAAGAATGATGTGGTAAAGTCCTGATGTGGTGGAATGGACTGTACCACTTCAGTTTGTGTGTGGGGGGGGTCACATTCTTAATACCCCTTCATTTTATTTTAAAAAACCACCTTTCTCCTAGGTGAGATATATATGGGATTGTGTGCGGGGAGATAATTTAAAAGTGTAACACAAATTGAAGTACAAAGCCGCCTACACAGAACAGTCCACTTGTTTCTTCTGTCATTTGGACTAATGGGTAAAGAAAGGAGGTCTATAATATTGCCCTGACTGTGGTGTGATACAGAGTTGTTCAGTCTGCAGTATGTGAGACTTAAATTCAAATCCCAGTCAATCACTGGGTGGCCCAGTAGAAGTTGCTGTCTCTCAGCCTAATTTGCAGTCTTGTTGTGAGGCTAAAAGGATATTATAATTGTAAAGCACTTCATATGGGGGGGGGGGATAACAACTGCACAACTCATACAAAAGCAATTGAGGACAGATTTGTGCTGTTCTCATATATTCTGCGTCCAGTGAGTGCCTTGAGTGGAGTTTTTGTAGGACAGCTGTACCCTACCTACGGGCTAAATACTGCCTTCCAGTATCTCAGTATCCAGGCATTTTATTCCACAGCAGTGAGCAAAGTGTTTGAGACCTTGCATGCGTGACCTATCCTCAGAGATACGGGGGGTGGGGGTGGAGAGAGCTGTAGCAATATGATTCCTAACGCTCATAGAGCAGTTTACACATCCATGTCCTGGAGAGCCAGCAGTATCATCTTGTCTGCTATAGGGACAGAAAAGCAAAGAGGTGAAGTTAAATTGCCCAGGGACATTCAGTTAGGCAGCAATAAAGCTGGAATACAGAGCTGCTCATTTCTCTAGAGCATGCCGCCTCATGTGCAGAAACATTTGGTGAGGGTTTCGCCATGCATCAGTGAAGAGCACAATTTAACTCTCCCTACAAAGGAGTGTGGAAGGCATGAACAAGCCCTAAACTGCGGCAAAGCTGCTTGTGATTATACTGCTCTTATCTCTTTTGTATTCAGTTTTAATTTCTGACTATAATCTGGAGACAGGGTGTTCCACGTAAGTGGTTTCTTTAGCATCGGTACACACAAGTAGCTGGGTCCAGGAAAGTTGCCTGGAATGTTTTAATCACCAATGAAAATTTAGCTTATATGTTAAAAAATATAATATCTGGGATGTAATTTTTTATTGGCATCATCATTTCAAACTAATATGAAGGAAAAGTGTGATTTATGTGCTCAATGTTTTGCAAATTCGGACTTTATAGTGTGTTTCAAGTGCATATGTGAAAATGTTTTATTTTTCTATCATTCTGTAATATTGTTGAGTAACTCAGATTTATTTGTGGTTAATGGTGCCATTTGATTTGCCTAAAGAGACAGTGTTACTTGATATTTAAGCTTCTCAGGTTCTGTTGTGGATTGAAAGTCGTCATAGTTTAGAGGAAAAAAACCAACAAGAGCAACTAACTGCATAACTCTCATGAATAAAAAGATTCTCCACTTTTGTATAAAGCACTGTGTTGTTTGCATGCAGTTTTTGTATAAGGCATGGCAATAGCATCGTGTAACTTTTTTTTTAGTGACAGTAGAACCCACAAGAGTTACTAGCATTGTACCGAGCTACTTGAGAGTAAACAAGATCCAATAAAGTGATAGAACACTGATTTGCTGGCTGCTATATTATTACAGCAAATTGAAATCCGCTGGTTGCCTTAAGACAGAGAAACACATTTTGCTAATTCCATTAGAGGGTATGGCTGCCAGAGATAGAAGGTTCAGAGCTGTTGAACAGTATTGATTAGATATACCTGTGCTTGAGACAAGTGAATCAATCATAAGTCAGGACCATCAGTTATATCATTTAACTCACGTATAGCACAATGGCCGCTACTGATCTGACTGTTTTTTTTTTAAGTGCTATCTATAGAAGTCAAAATTCTACACTTCCATTTTTAGTGGAGTTTAGATCACTAAGAAACACAAGGCTGTTTCACAACCACTTCACCCCATAGTGATTTTTGATGGTGATTACCATTCACATGAATGGAACTTTGGGGAGACATTACCAATCAAGAGCAGACAATACTGAGCTAGATCGGCCAATGGTCTGTCTACATATATGACAGCATTATTAATGATGCATTTCAAGACGCAAATATATATATCAGAATCTTGAGTTTTCTTCATTGATTCTTGCCCTGGGTTACTTCACTGCAGCAGCAGATTTCCATCCTGATGTTCAGATAATTTGAGATTATACAACAGACCAACATGTCTGAGTTCATCTGAAGGGCTGTTGCTGGTGTGATGCCATTTGTGGCAACATCCAGATTTCTTCCAGGCAAGCACTGACACAGCAGCTCAATGGTTGCTACTGATTTCATGTCACAATGCCAGTTCTTGTGCAATCTTTTGAGCTGCTATATCCGCATGGTGGCTCATAAGATCCTGTTGCAAATTGGCTCTTGACGTTTTGAGAGCAAGCATAACCACCCACCCACCATCTGATCTCAGCCTTGTTCTATATTCAGTGATTCACACATCACTGACTAGGCTTAACAACACACACACAGAGCCATGTAATGCTGGTGAAAAGGAATTGTACATTGAATACATTGATGGAAGCTTGGTGCTCGTGCATTTCTTGGTTAAATTTGTCACTGATTTCTCACATAGGAACCATCTGTGAAGGGTTGTGAAATCTCCCTTTTAGTATATATGGCAATGTACAAAGGTGATGTGGGTGAGATAATATAGGTATGGGTGGGGAGATCAGTGACACATACAGGTTTCTTGGAATAGATGGTTCAAAATACCAGTTTTTACAACTACTAAGGCTTGGGTGGGAAGGCAGAGAGCATGATATAGCTTGGAAGCTTAGGAGGATCAGTACTTGGATGGCAAACCACCAAGGAAGACTCTGCAGAGGAAGGCAATGGCAAACCACCCTCTGCTTCTCACTTGCCTTGAAAGCCGTTGCTGGGGTTGCTGTAAATTGGTTGTGACTTGATGGCACTTTCGTAGATACATAAGGCTTGAATCCTATACCACATGTAGCATTCAGAGAATGGAACCTCCCAACGTTTCTCCAAACACTGCAGGCTGCCATGTCCTTGAAATCTTGCCTTTGGGGACTGGTAGATCCCCAGAAACTCCTTGGGCATTTGTACTGATAGAGGGGAACTGGTGAAAATGGCTCTCCTGACTATCACAGCTCCTCTTTCTTGTCAGCACTGATTTACTCGTTTTATCGTAAACCTCGTGAACCACTGAAGGAGAAGTGGTATGGAAATATAGTAAGGAAATAAATTGTGAGGCAGTGTAAGGTAGTGATTAGGAGCCTGGGTCTTGAAGTGGAAAGACCCACATTCAGATTTTATCTATTTACATAATTACACAATAACCCTTAAGGCCCTATGCAGCCAGGAACCAGCATATCTGTAGGACCATCTCTCTCCATATGTGCTCCATAGAGCTTTATGCTCAGCAGTCCCTGGCCCAAAAGATGTCTGCTTGGTTTCGACTAGGGCCAGGGCCTTCTCCACCCTTGCCCCAACCTGGTGGAACATGCTCCCAATTGAGATCAGGGCCCTGAGGGACTTATTACAGTTCCTCAGGGCCTGTAAAATGGAGCTGTTCTGCCAGGCTTTGGGCTAACTTGCAAGCATCCATTCATTCTGGCTCCTCCTGCCCAAACTGCCCTTAAATTGCCCTATGATGCAGACAGCAGTTGTCACTATCAATTGTCACCAGACTGCTATTATATCTCCGCCCGCCTGATCTTCAGTACAAGTGGCACAATGGATTATTATTGGCTCGCTATCTGTCTTTTAAACTGGACTCTTACAGCTATGGTTTTAGAATTGTGTTTTATTGTTATATTTATGTTGTGACCTGCCCTGAGCCTGCTTGAAGGGGAGGGCGGGATAGAAATATAAATAAATAAATGAATGATTCCCCACCTTTCTGATCTCACAAGGGACACCAAGGTGGCTAACAAATTAAAACATGGGTTAAAATTATCTCTGCTATGAAGTCATCAGGTGATCTTGGACATGCTACTATCCCTCAGTTATCATCCAACATAGCCCATTCACAGGTTGCTCCTACATGAGGATTATAGTGCTGGTATGCAGTGTTGTTTGAAAGGTTCTTAATGCACAATCCCTTCTTAATCCCTTAATCCAGGGGTGTCAAACCTAAAGCCTGGGGGCCAGAACCGGCCCGCCCAGGGCTCTTATGTGGCCCGCGAGCAACCAGTGCAAAGGAGGGAATAGGAGAGTACTCGAGGGGGAATGGGCCACTCCAATTGTGGCTTCAGTACACTGGAACAACCTCATCTGCAGCAATCAAGCAGCATGGGAGCATCTGCCCAGTGCCGCACCGCTGGGTCTAGTCTGCCCATATGGGTTTTCGTTTGTATCCCCCTCCCAGCCCATGAGACCTTGCATCAAGGATGCACCAACTCGGAGCTTACCAGCTGCTGTCCTTTACACAGTTTATGTCTCCTGTACCTGGCATTACTTTTTATGGCCCAGCCTGACAAAGTGAACATTTATGTCAGATCCAGCCCTTGTGACAAATTAGTTTGACACCTCTGCCTTAATCTATGGAATACATGTTTAATTCTCTTTAATTTAGAAGCCACTTCACCAGCCCATTAAATAGGAACTCTGTGATTTCTGACCAAGACAACACAAATATTACTAGTCACTGTTATCCCATATTGATATCTTACCAGAGAACTCAGAGTAACATCCATATGGTTCCCCAGAAGTCTGTCATCTGGGCCTAGGGTTGCCGGCCTCCAGGTGGGGCCTGGAGATCTCCCACTTTTACAACTCATGTCCAGCTGACAGAGATCAGCTCCCCTGGAGAAAATGGTTGCTTTGAAGGGCGGACTCCATGGCATTGTACCATGCTGAGGTACCTCCCCTCCCCAAACCCCGCCCTTTCCTGGATCTACTCGCAAAGTCTCCTGGTATTTTCCAACCCAGACCTGGCAACCCTATGGGCCCAGAACTTCTTAGCTTCAGTAGTGTTGCTGTATCACATGTGGTCCTTCCATCCAGACCTTGTTTCTAACCATTGATTCAAAAACCAACTGCACAGTGAAACACACAGAATGATTTAAGAGTAAAATGATGTTTGTGTTGTAGGAAGGTCACAGTGAAGACTAGATTGCTTCATAGAACCAGGAGAACTTTACATTCCTAATGTGTTTCAGCTAAGCTACCACCTAAACCAGGAGTCTGCAACTTCCCAGGATGGCTTAGTACAGAACCAAATGTAGCTGTTCAAAAAAAGAGAGAAAGTATGAAATCTTTAAGTTAAGATATATAGGAGGGATAGGTGAGACACTAGAATATAGAACAGAAATAAATTGTGAGGCAGCAGATGAAGGGACTGGCAAACAAAGATTTTTATGGGTCTTCTAGAGCTACTTTCACAGAGAGGGAAATGATAAAGGTGAACAATAGCCAGGAATCCAAGTGAGAACCATACACGGATTTATGTTAGTGCACTAAATTGTGCAGAGTGGTCCTGTGTATATTGTGAGATCTAACGTGTGCCACTTCCTAATAAAGGACTCGCAGCAAACAGAGTTTGGGCTGTAGAGGCCTTCTGCCCCATCAATTTGCAACTGACTTACAGCAACCCTGTAGGGTTTTCAAGGCAAGAGATGTTCAGAGGTGGTTGGCCATTGCCTGCTGCTAGTATTCCTTGGTGGTCTCCCATTCAAATACTGACCAGGGCTGACCCTACGTACCTTCTGAGATCTGACTAGTCTGGTCTATGCTTACAAAGTAATTAATCACCATGCAAATAATCAGTAATGTTGAGCTGTATATTTTCAGTAAAGTTTTCTTGTACCGACTCTTTGTCAATCACTTGGTCTGAATTTCAAGGTTGTTTGGCTTTTTTAATTGTGAAAGTAAAAGCAGCTGTTTAATTAATTGTAAAAGGTTGCTGACTACAGACCTAAACAGACAATATAGAGAACTAGATACACGATCATCTCACTAGTTTGTCTTTGAGTACTAATCTTAAAATGAAACTGAAGACCATGGGTTGCAATATCTGCCCTTAAGAATGCGTGCGCGCACACACACACACAAACCAGTGTTCTGAACTTTCCCATGACACACACTGTGTTTGTTTTAGAAGCAACAACAACCTAGACCAGTGGTTCTCAACCTTCCTAATGCTGCGACCCTTTAATACAGTTCCTCATGTTGTGGTGACCTCCAACCATAAAATTATTTTTGTTGCTATCATAAGACCATCGAAAATTTGTGTTTTCCGATGGTCTTAGGCGACCCCTGTGAAAGGGTCGTTCGACCCCCCAAAGGGGTTGCGACCCACAGGTTGAGAACCACTGACCTAGACGGTGACAGCTCCTCAGTGGCACTGCTCCAAGCTCAGCATAGATGCCATCAGAAACCGCTTTGGCTTGTAGTTCTTATCAGGAGAGGAGATTTTTGAACCAGGGACTTGCTGATTCACAGCTCAGTCTTTTTGAGAAGCACCAGTGCTAGTTCATCACCGTGACTGGGCTTTTCCCCTGTGTTTGTCACAGGCTTTAAGGCAGTTGAATGAGTCCTTACTCTGGTCAACTGGAAACACAAGTGTTTGGTTTTTTTCCCAGGGTTTTGATCCACAAATAGTGAACACACACACACACACACACACACACACACAAAGCTATAAGACAGTTTGTCCTCGGTCAAATACCCAGACAGCTGATCTGTTATATTTTATTTAATGTAATGAATATGTGAAAATGTGATGTGAGGAATTTATGTTTAACCTTTAAAAAAAAATTCATACTGAGTACTTTGAGATATTTTTGTTCAACAAAAACAGTGTTTCGAGTTTTCTTCTTTTGAAAACTATGTTGATCTTTAAAACTCTGGGCACTGTGATGAACAGATGTTTATCTACTGACACCAAACTTCCTGTCAACTTACAGCTTTGGGGAAATACTCCTAGAATAGTGTGGCACTAAGTGTGCAGACATTAATCCTCTTTATCTATATGGCCTAGTTATAAACAGCGACTTCCTTTGAACCCCTTGGAAAGTCGCAGCACCCTAGATAGTGTTGTGTGGGAGAAAAATCTAAAACTGCTTCAAAATTACATTCATATTCCATGTTGTAAATATTAAATTGGTTTTCTCTACCCCATGTTTGGCTTGGGGGAGGCTGTAGTTATTTCTTAACTTACCCCTGAATAAATGGTAGCCACCCGACAGAGGTAGAATTAATGGGGTAGGAAAGGGCTTAGAATGGAATAAAAATATAGGGCTATACTAATACCATGCTATATTAAAATGAATTATGAAAAGTATACTATTTACATGTTGGCTTTGAGACTTCACAGAAATCTTCAAACAGAATGGGAATAACAAAAAAGGGTGGCAAAGTGGAATTAACTGCACTGAGTGAACTGTTATCCAGATGCATCACTGTGCCAATAAAAGGATTTCCCCCCCCAAAAATTCATATCCATCATTCATATCTGTCATTTGAGCCAGAATTTTCACAGAGCTTAGTTCTCATGTTTATTTATATAAAATTAATCCACAGGGCATTCAAGTGACACTGATGGACATCTAGCACTGTAAAAAATAGGTCAGTTCAGTGCCTGACTCTGTGGTGCCAGGAAACTGGTAGCATTGAGCACATTTGGGTTTTGTCCCTGCTCCAGCCAAAGGATTGACTAGAAGGTGGCTTCCACATGGGGAGAGGATTTTGTGGTTTCCCCATTGCTGGTACAGCTGGAGATAAAGTGCGGTGGCAACAGGGCTTTCACACAGCAGGTTTCCTCCCAGTTTCCCTGCCCTAATCCCCCCAAAGTGGCCACCCCACCTCCCCGGAGCCACCAGGCTTTTCCAATGTTTTAGAAATCAGAACTAGAATATTGTTCTGTTGAAATACCATTGTTAACTATAGGTGTAGCAGAAGAGTAAAAAGCCCAGTAGCACCTTTAAGACTAACAAAATTTATTGTAGCATAAGAACATAAGAGACGCCAATGTTGGATCAGGCCAAAGGCCCATCCAGTCCAACACTCTGTATCCCACAGTGGCCAGAAATACCAGTGCCATCAGGAGGTCCACCAGTGGGGCCAGGGCATTAGGAGCCCTCCCACGGTTGACCCCCCCCCCCAAGCACCAAGAAGACAGAGCATCACTTGCCCCAGAGTCCCTATCTATACCTTGTGGCTAATAGCCACTGATGGACCTCTGCTCCATATGCTTATCTAATTCCCTTTTGAAGCCGTCCATGCTTGTAGTCGCTTCCACTTCCTGTGGCAGTGAATTCCAAGTAAGATTTTGAGAAACACAGTTCTCTTTGTCAGATGCAAGGAGGGTATGAATGCAGGTTATCTGAATCCCCAGGTTTTATTTTAATTTTTTTAAAGTCACCAGCCCCCTCCCTTGTGCAAAGGAAGGGATAGAGACTTTTTTAAAAAAGAGAGAACCTGCTATACCTATTGTTGCAATGGCAAATCGATATAATGATATTCCATATATATATATA
>NW_015176460.1:751500-775509 GCF_001447785.1 Gekko japonicus | reverse complement strand
AGAGAGAGAGAGAGAGAGAGAGAGAGAGAGAGAGAGAGAGCGCGCGTCCTGGTGGCAAGGTTGGGAAATGTCTATCATAGGGGATGGGTCAGGGAGAATGCCTACCATGTGGGCCAGAAAATCTGACATTACCCACCCAGCAACCATCCAGGCTTTACTTTGAGCTTTCCGAAAACTTCAAAGCAAAGAAAGATCAGATAAAAGCTAGGGAAACTCTGGAGGTGCATGGATGCATCACTATGCTGTGGGGAAGAAGGGGAGGGGGGGACTCAAATCTCCTGGGATTACAACTGATTTCCAGGCAGCAGAGATCAGTTCCCACGGAGAGGAAGGTAGACTCTATGGCATTATACCCCACTGAAGTCCCTCCCCACCCCAAACTTCTCAGTTTCTCAGACTCCACCCCCCAAATCTCCCAGAATTTCCAAACCTGGAGCTGGCAGCCCTAGGGGCAGATAACCCCTGCAGAAATGGCCGAAGTTGCAAGACGCAACAATGGGAGGACTTCTGTAGTTTTGCCCCCACTGGTGGATCTCCTGATGGCGCCTGGTTTTGGGCCACTGTGTGACACAGAGTGTTGGATTGGATGGGCCATTGGCCTGATACAGCATGACTTTTCTTATGTTATGTTCAGACATTGTACACTTCTCTAACAAAGTAATGCGGCTTTCCAGTGGTCACAAACAACAGCACTGCCTTCCGTTCATGAATGTGAATCACTCACTTATGAAATTAGGCCGGAAATAGGTAAAAGAGATCAGCACTTGTTGCTGAAGAAATATATAGCCCAGCATGGCGTTTTGAGGAAGCAGAAAGCCTTTGGAAAGGCTTTCACTTTTACACACAGCCCTTGCAACATGTGATATTTTTAGCTTGAGTTTAAGGGAAGATGTTCTTGTCAATTAAATCACACAACCACTCTTCACCTGTACTGAACCCACAGCTTGCGTTACTTGGTGGAACACAAACAACAACAGAAGGAAAGAAAGAAGATGAGAAGAAAGTGGAGCGACGACCAGCGAGGGAGGTGGGGAAGATAAAACGGATTTTTCCATCAAGTCTAAAAATGAACTGCAATCAAGCGGTGCAAAACTCAGGCTGGTTTATTAGGCGACAGGTCTGATCCTAACCGTTTGGTGATCTTTGCCTACTCTTCTCGGCAGGCAGCAATTATGTTTGCCTCATTTTCCTCACACTGTGGCACGTGTGATAGGAGAGCCTTGCAGAGCTGGCGCTAAATACTCCAGGTCTTGAAACCTTTTACTTGTCATTAATCTGCTTGAGCTAGAAGCAGTGAAAGGGCATTGCCTAAAAGTTCTGCCCCCCCAAAAAAGAAAGATCTTTCCACCAAGAATTAAAATCTACATTGCTATTGCTGTTTAGGGAGGAGCCTTGCACTTTGTTGTTTCCCAACCCCTTCATTTTCACAGGAAGGATAATGGATAATGAGTATTTTACATGGGCTGCTTTCAGCTAGATGGTAATTAGCTTCAAAGAACCTTTCACCACCATTCACAGACACTTTCTTTTCAGTATACAGGGCTCCTTCTCCGGAGTCAGGAAGTCTCCACCTTAGGGTTGCCAGCTTCCAGATGGGACCTGGAGATCTCGTGGAATTACAACTGATCTCCAAGCTACAGATATCAATTTGGGGGGGGGGGAGAGGGCAGCTCAGAAGGGGGAACTCTACGGCATTATAACCTGCTGTGGTCCCTCCCCTCCCCAAAACCTCCAGGCTCCACCCAAAATCTCCAGGACTTTCCCAACCCAGAGTTTGCAACCCTATCTCCAGGTTGTCATGGATACAGAATAATGTTACCAGCAAAGTAATTTCTGTGCGTTTGCAGGGAAATGTCTTAAACATTTATTTCAATGGTATTGAATTCCTCATGTATTAGTATAGATTAGCAGATACAAAAACAATCAAGATTAATTGCTGGAATTGTAATCAGTTAAATGTTGATTTGCTGCATATTTTTTCTGGACGTGCCCCCAAATTCAACTTTTGCACACTACAGTTTACCTATGACATGGATTGGGTGTGTGGTTGTTATTTTATAGAGTATGTTACCCCTCAGACATGGAGCAGGTTCTGAGCTTACTTATGACTGCAAAGATGACAATAAACCAGAAAAAGACAGAACCTCCTTTAGAAGCAACTGGTCTAATCGTATTTGGCATATTGCACTGCTGGCAAAATTGGTGGATTATCAAAGATCTCAAAGAAAGAACCTTATAGCTCTGAAAAATTCTATGAATGTTGTATATTATGTATTACATTTTGGAACAATAAAGGGCAAGATAGAGTTTTTCCATTTGCTTCTTACAAGCTAGAATGGTCTGTTTTTCTTTCTGATTTGCCTTTGTTTATATTACTTGTACACAATTTGGGGGGATGGATATTTGTGTGTTTGTGTGTGCCTGGAAGTCCTGGTTGACTTCTGGTGACCCCTAGCAGGGCTTGGACGTTTCAGAGAGGTGGCTTGCTATCGTCTGCCTCTGCATCCCAGCCCTGATATTCCTTGGAGGCCTCCCTTCCAAGTACTTGCTAGGGTCAGCCCTGCTGAGATCTGATGAGATCAGGCTTGCCTGGGCTATCCAGATCAGGACAATTAAAAAAAATCCTGGAGGACTGGTTTCCTTTGGGTATTTTTGGCATAAGACACATTGTAGTTATTGGCGAGGCTGAAATTCTGTGATCAGAATTCCAGAAGTAGTGTTTGTCTCTAAAGGGCGGCCATACAGGACACTTCCAGGATCAGTTCAAAAAGTGCAATAAGTTTAGAAGTGGGTACTAAAAACCACAGTATATATGCTTCGAATACGGCTACTATATATAAATAGATTAAACCTATTCTCAAAATTTTGAAGTCAGACCCATTTCAACAAATTTGAGAATCACTCTCTAGTGTATTTCTTACATTACTGCTGTCTTACATTCTTTTTTTTTCTTTCTTTAAAAAAGAGAGATTTCTATCCTGTATAAAAAGCCTCTATTGGTTAGTTTCTGAGATGGCTTATGAGAATAAAACAAGCAATTAAAAACAAAATAATAATCACCAGTAGCTAAATGATAGCTAACAGCAAAATGAGATAGTGCATATACCTAATAAAGCCCAATATCTTTGGCAGACAATACAGAATTAGGGGGGGGAAAAACACCTCTGCAAACGTATCACAATGCCCACTTCCATCCACACACCTACCAAATAACAATGAATTAAACAGAAAAGTTTTCACATGATAAGTAAAACTAGACATGCTAACACCACATAAACAGCTGTTGGAAGGGAGCTTCAAAGCTAAGTTGGCATCGCAAAAAAAAAAAAAAAGGAGGGGGGACCTTTTCCTAGACATGACTTTTGAAGGTTGGACCACAAAGATCACAGTCTCTCTTCGCTGTCAATCTGCAGGTTTGTATAATTAATTATTATAGATTTCCTAGGAGTGGGTTTTATGGCCGTTGACTGGTACATGATCACTGAGTAGTGAAGGAGAGCACAGTGACTATACCAACAGCTGGGGCTGGTTCTTCAGCATGATGGTGAGGAGGCAGTAGTGGCCAGCACAGGTGATTGGACTAGATACCGCTATCCATTCAGTAGCTGCGAACCTGTATGTTGCTGAAGTATCTTATCTCATATCTGCCTGTAACAATTTCCAGGAAGGCTATCATGTTTTCTTTACCCATTCTGCAGTTCTCACTGGCAGAAACCGTGAACCACAGCACCAGATACTGCTGAGTACCAGATACTGCTGAGTTTCCTTTAAATATTCTTAGTAATTGTAGTGCGTTGACACTTAAGAGATTATTAGCCTTCCTACACTTAACCGTACTCCCCCAAAATCCCCTGAGTAGAGGGAGTGGAATGAGATTGCGTCTATAGCCTATAGCAGGGGTCCCCAACCTTTTTGAGCCTGTGGCCACCTTTGGAATGCTGACATGTACACAGCAAAGATCCCTTGTTGGGTGGTGGCAGCTGCTGCCAAAACAATGTTTGTGTGTGTGTTTTGTAAATCAGCATACCCTATCAGATCTCAAGTTGCCAATCAGAAGCTCCGAAGAGAGTTGGTGGGCCCCATGAAAGGTGTCGGTGGGCCCCATGGCACCCACGGGCATCACGCTGAGGTCCCTGGCATAGCAACACTATGAAACCAGGCTGTTGGATACAGCAGTTTGTAACAGCTGCTTGCAGTTACTACAATGGTAAAAAAGAGTAACAGTCCAGTAGCACCTTAAAAACTAACAAAAGTTGTGGTAGGGGATGAACTTTTGTGAGTCACACTGATCAGATACAGCTAGATGGACTCACATTCTAGCTGTATCTGAAGAAGTGAGCAGTGACTCACAAATGCTCATCCCCTGCCACAAATTTTGTCAGTCTTTTAAGGTGCTGCTGGACTCTTACACTTTGCTATTGCTACAGACAGACTAGCAAGGCTATCCGTCTTGATCGATCTGCAATGGTAAGGAATGGTTCCTTCTTTAGGGTACTTCATAAAGAATGCTGTACTTCAATCCTTAATGCAATATTATTTTTCCCCACTTCTTAATACATCGTTTCCCAGCAGTTTTTCTATGCAGTATAAAAGCTTCAGATTTTGCTGAACAGAGTTGTATGATTAGCCTTGCCAGGTTGTCTGCCACAGCAGGCAACTTCCAGCCCCCACTGCCCGTGCTCTTGCTCAATGCAACACTGGAAACAAAACAAGAGGGGGGACGGCATTACACGATGCTCTACAAATTCCTCAGACCTCTGTCGCTTTTACAACAGAGTTTTGGATAATTCCTAGAACACTGTTTGATGGCATGGTGCTGCACAACATCATTTTTCTCACTCCCTACTCCCAAATGCTCCCTTTCCTCATGTTTTCCTTGCTGCCAGTCTTTGGTAGGATATGAAGGGATACTCCATGAAAGAGAGAATGTGCACATTTCAATATACTGGAGCAGACACATATGTGACAGAAAGTGTCTTTCCACAATTAGGTGTGAAGTTCAGTATCAACCCACAAGTGGGCATATTTGTGTGAGCATCTCAGAGATGGTAAAGGCATTTTTGTGTCCCCATGATGAATAACTAAATAACTGAAAATTTGTTTCCATATAGTAGCATCTGAAGTCTGCTATCTTAGGTGATTTAATTTCCCTAATAGTAGGTTCTGCTGCCCTTTGCTAGAATAGAGATGGTATTAGTTAGGGTTCTGCGGTGAGCTATGAATAGGATAATAGGATGCCTGGTTTGATGTCTGTTTACTTGATTTCATTTTCTACCTTCCATTTCCATTTCCATATATCAAGAAAAGCTTCCCTCTTATAAACACTGCCAGCATGCTGTGAAATGACTGCTTGGTTAACATGCCCCCCCCCCCCAAAAAAAAACCCACTATGTAGTTCTTCTTGAAATTTCCATTTAGTCTAGAAATAGTGAGTCACTGGACTTGTTGATTTGAATAATGAATATATTTTATATCTTTCAATTTTTCATCATAGTAGCTTTATGCAAAATAAAAATTGCAAAAAACCCTCCACTTTCTGTTTTTAAAAAAGGCAAAATGAAAGGGGTGTTTCACAGAGACCTCAATAGCAAGGAAATTTGAAAATGGATAAAATACTTCATCATTTAATAGTTAATAAAGACCAATATAGTTCATTGATTTCCAAGAGATATGATATGGCTATTGCCCACTTTTGGGTTTTTGCCCCTTAGTGCAATGTGCATTTTTTGTGAGATTACAGAAGGATACTACATGTGTTTCTAGAACTCTGTGTTACCAGTCAACGTGATTGGGTGTCAGTTGGGTCTTAGTTCCAGCAGAAAGCCTACTACTGACTGGAGCTCATGAATCACTTTGTTGATCTCATATGCATGGAGGGTTGCCAACCTTCAGTTGAGGCCTGGAGTTCAGAGATCAGCTCCCCTGGAGAAAGTGGGAGTCAGAGGATGGGCTCCATGGCATCACAATCCCACTGAGCTCCCTCCTTAGGCTCCATTCCCAAACCGCCAGGAGCCAGGAGTTTCCCCGTCTGAAGTTGGGAACCCTAACTGCTGCATGGAATGTTCCAGTATGTGTTTAAGGCATTACTCATATGAATGTACTCAATGCACAAGGGCTGTGCCTGTTAATGTTGATCCACACTATTGTAAGCAGGGCCTAGTTTATAAGGAATATTTAAAACAACCAGAAAAAACCTACCTTTTGATAGGAATGTGCAGTAACAGGCCAGATGTCAAAACTAACTAGATCGATAAGGGGCCTACAAGATAATTTCACTGTGGCTACAACCCAGTGGTTGTTGTTCAGTCGCACAGTCAAGTCCGATTTTTCGCGACCCCATGGACCAGCTCCCGCCAGGCCCTCCTGTCTTCTGCTGTCCTCTGAAGTTGGCTCAATTTCATGTTCGTTGCGTCGATGACACTGTCCAACCATCTCATCCTTTGCCGTCCCCATCTTCTTTGACCTTCAGTCTTTCCCAGCATCAGGGTCTTCTCCAGTGAGTGCTCCCTTCTCATTTGGTGGCCAAAGTATTTGAGCTTCAGTTTCATTATCTGGCCTTCCAGGGAACAGTCAGGGTTGATTTCTTTTAGGATTGACTGATTTGATCTTCTTGCAGTCCAAGGGACTCTCAAGAGTCTTCTCCAGCACCATAGTTCAAAAGAATCTATTCTTCGGCACTCGGCCTTCCTTATAGTCCAACTCTCGCAGCCATACATGACTACTGGGAATACCATTGCTTTGACCATGCGGACTTTTGTTGGCAGGGAGATGTCTCTACTCTACCCAGTGGTAGCTATTGCTATAATTCTGGCTTCCCCCATTTGTATCTTTCCTGAAAGAAAAAAAAGAGGAATTCTTTTCCTTTGTTGACTTATAGTATAAATTTAGGGCTGCCAGGTCTCCAGCTATGATGGGATGCCTCCTGCCAGCAGCTCCAGTTGCCAGCCACTACTCCAAAATGATGATGTGATGAAGGGTAGCTGTAGATATCACAAGAAACTCTATGATTTTACCACAGAATAAAACAATAGAGTTTCTAGCAATTTCTAGAGCTACCCTATGTCATATCCAGGGAAAACCCAGAAGTGACAAAGCAATGCAACCAACATCACCCCCCATTCCCTACCCCCAAACCATAGAGTTTCCAGTGATCCCTAGAGCTAACTTGTCACTTTCAGGGAAAACCCAGAAGTGGCATAGCAACACAACTAGGGTGACCAGATTTTGTGAGTGAAAAAAGAGGATACTGTTCACCAACAAGAATTTTTTTCTCGGACAAGTACAAATGCCCAGACAAGTATGAATTTCTTGCTGGCATATGGAACAGGGTCGCAGAAATCACCCAGCCATTGTGGATGGGATGGGCTTACACACACACACACACACACACACACGGAAAACTGTTTATTATAAGTTTATATGCATAACTGCTGATTTTTACTGAAATGGCAAGTTTGCACTGAAGTGGGAAACAAATAACACAGTAAACAAATAACAAAATAAATGCCCCCCCATACAAATACTAATTTACCTATTACTAAGCACTTGTACCTCCCTCATGGATCACTGCCTTGACGTGGTGAGGGGGCTTGCGTGGTTTGATGAGGCTGTGGGCTATGCCGTGGAGGGCCACCCAGGATGGACAGACCACAGCTGAGAACTCAGACCAAGTGTGATCCACTGGAGAAGGAAATGGCAACCCACTCCAGAATCTTTGCCAAGAAAACCCCATGGACAGTAACAAAAGGCTACAAGATATGACGCCGGAAGATGAGCCCCTCAGGTCGGAGTGAAGTGGAGTGAAGTGGCTGGGCCAAAGCCGAAAGGACGCTCAGCTGTGGATGTGTCTGATGGTGAAAGGAAAGTCCGATGCTGCAAAGAACAATACTACATACGAACATGAAATTAATCAAACTCTGGAGCACAATGGAAGACAGGAAGGCCTGGTGTGATGTGGTCAGTGAGGTCGCGAAGAGTCGGACTCGACTATGCGACTGAACAACAACCAGTTCTACACTTACAACACCAGTACATGGATACTTATGATGCAGTGGCACCTGAATACTTGTTGGAAGATCCCTAGGTAGAGTTGGTTGTTTAAGTAGGGATTTGTAGAACTGAAGGCATGAATAGTCACATAGGTTATATTGCAGTAACAGAACACCCTTTATAGCGTCAATGGTAAATCTGTTCCTTTCATCTTTCCACTGGGCGTTCATTAAAGAAAATATTCTCTCAACATTTGCATTATGTCCAGGAATGCAGAAGAAAAATTGTGCTAGTTTAAGCAACTCAGAATGGCAGTCTGTGTTGCAGCACTTTTGAAAGTATTTAACCCACTTGTCACCAACTGGCACACTTTTGAAGTCTTCATCTATTTGAGCCCTTTCAACAAAGGTCTTCAGGTTACAGAACTGGTCAAAACATTTGAAATCATCCATCATCATGTCTCAATCTCTCAACAATTTTATGGTATGCTGAACATAATCAAATGAAATGGTATCAGGTCTTCAGGGTCTTAGGTTCAGCTTTAACAATTTTGATTTAATACTGTATCATAATAGGGAATAGTTTTTGTGACCCATGGTTGCTGCCATCTGTGGAAATACCTAAGAAAAATATTTAATTTAAATCCTGAATTGCCATAGCAACAGTGTGGAGCAAATACTCTATTGGTAATGGTCTCAGCTTTTGTTCTTGCACAGGAAAACTTTTTTGTTGTGTCTGAATCAGAATATATCCCAGGATTTAATTTTGAAGGTCAATCCATAGACCTATATGGTAGGTGATGTTTTACAGCATGCAATGATAATGTTCCTTTGTTGTGATAACTCGGTCTTCTGTTTTTTAATTTTGTTTGATAAAGAATTCACTGACTGTAGGGCAAAATGGGCTCAGCTTCAAAAAAAAAGAAGACATTTTTATCATTGTTTTTTTTTAAGAGCCCCAAAGAGGACAGACATAAAAAAAAATATGTCTTCTAAAGAGAGAACATTTGGTCACCCTAAACGCAGCTGATGTCCCCCCTCCCTGCAAGTCCCCACCAGCAAATCCTCCCACCGACAGCCGCAAAAGCTACTGCCAGCAGCCTGCCCCTAAAATGAACTCTGCCAGTTGTGAGGGCAATCACAACCATCACAAGTGTTGTTTTCGAGAGGTCCAGTGTCATGAATGCAGAAAAAGGGGACATATCGCCCGGGTCTGCTGCTCATCAATGACCAAGAGGTATCCCTGCACTTCTCCAAACAGGCTCCACCCTCTGCCCAAGTACATGCCCAGAAAAACTGAGTGTCACTCGACCTACAAATGCCTGCATCACTCATTAGTGGCACGGACACAAGTGAAAACCAAGAGCAAAATAAAGGTGACAGCCATGCTACATATTGTTCCCCACGAGATGGAGGTCGACTCGGGATCAGCGCTCACCATCATCTCAACGCAGACACTTCACCAACTATTCCTCAGATGGAATAAACGACGCCTGGAGCCATGCAATCTCCAGTTGGTCGACTTCCAGAAACAGCTAATACAAGTTGCTGGAATCAGCAAGTTCATGGTGTGTTTCAAGAAATTCTACAGGCTGCTAAGAGCTGTTGTGGTTGAGGGCCGGCGTGCAAGCCTTTTAAGGCTTGATTGGTTTGATGCACTTGGCATCCACGTAGTGGGAGTGCAACAAGTATCCCACGACAACTTGGACTCTGTTTGCAAGGACTTCCCTGCAGTATTGGATGGGTCCCTGGGGTGTTATACTGATCCCCCAGTCTCTTTCAATCTCAATCCCAATGTCATGGCGGTTCGCCTGAAAGCATGCCGGGTGGCGTTTGCCATGAGGCTGAGGATCGACGAGGAGCTTGATCGCCTCATCGCACAGGGAGTGTTGGAACCCATCTCACATGCGAGGTCAGAAACGCATATTGTGACACCCGTCAAGCCCAATGGATCGGTGTGAATTTGTGCGGACTATAAATGCACAATAAACAGGGCTTTGCAGCAACACTCCTATCCTGTGCTAGTCGTAAGTCACCTCTTGGCATCCTTGGCTGGAGGGAAGATCTTCGCCAAGCTTGACCTAGCACAGGCATACCAGCAACTGCCTGTCACCCCTGAAACAGCGGAAGCCCAAACAATTGTAATGCACCGAGGGGCTTTTACAGTTAAACACCTCCAGTTCGGGGTCAGTGCAGCCCCGGGACATTTCCAAGGCCTAATGGAAGGTCTGCGAAACATCCCCAGAGTTGTACCATACCTTGATGATGTGTTGATTGCAGGCGAGTCAAGCGAGGAGTTGGGCACACGCCTTCGACAGGTCCTGCAGCATTTCCAGGACGCAGTGCTAAAGGTAAAGCATGAAAAATGCCAGTTTGGGGTGCATCAGGGCGAGTTTTTAGGGTTCCTGATCGATGCTGAAGGTGTCCACTCAACAGACAGCAAGGTCAGGGCAATACACAACACCCTGACTCCCACTTCAAAAAAAGGGCTACAATCATTTTTGGGCCTCCTCAATTTTTATCATGCGTTCCTGCAGCATAAAGCATCTGTAGTGGAACAGCTACACCACCTGCTGGAAAAGAAGTCTCAGTGGAGCTGGAAGCCGAGCCATGCCCAAGCGTTTGCCGCTGTCAAGGACTTGCTTTCATCCATATCCATCCTCGCGCATTTTGATGAGCAGCTGCCGCTCATCCTGGCCGCTGATGCTTCGCCCTATGGAATCGGAGCAGTCCTGAGTCATCGTTTGCCAGATGGTAGGGAAGCCCCTGTCGCATACTTTTCAAGGACTCTAGCACCTGCAGAAAGGAACTATGCACAGATTGATAAAGAGGCACTCACCCTAGTTGTGGGCGTCAAAAAATTTCATGACTTTGTGTATGGCCACCAATTCCAGATTGTTACAGATCACAAGCCGCTGTTGGAACTATTTGCGCCTGACCGTCAAACCCCGCAGGTCATGTCTCCTAGAATGCTACACTGGTCCATGTTCCTGTCCACTTACTCCTACGAATTGTCGCACCAGCCAGGGAAGGCCATTGGTCATGCCAATGCACTCAGCCATCTGCCCCTCCCAACTTCCGCGGAGGATCCGGCTCCTGCCTACAAAGTCATGGCCCTTGAGGAGTTGCAGCAACCTCCGCTCCACGCCTCTGACGTCACCACCCAGTCCACTAAAGACCCCACCATCACCCAGGGTGTGGAGGGGGTGTGGAGGGGGTGGCCTACAGGAGGGCAAGCCCCTGAGTTTGCAGCATACAAATAATGGCAACATGAACTGTCAGTGCATAAGGGTTGCCTACTGTGGGGAAATCGAGTGGTTATACCCCCAAAACTGTGCCACCACATTCTGGAAGCACTGCATGCAGGTCACCCGGGAGTGGTGCGTATGAAGGCACTAGCTCGAAGTTATGTTTGGTGGCTGCGGTTAGACCAGGACATTGAGGGATGGGTCCGCACCTGCAAGGCCTGCCAAGAGTCGCAACCAGAGCCACCGCAAGCACCCGTGCAAAGATGGGAAACCACCCGAGTGCCTTGGTCTAGGCTACATATAGATTTTGTGGGGCCGTTTCAAGGGCAAACCTTCCTGATCATTGTAAACTCGTTTTCAAAATGGCTAGAAGTGGTCTCTATGTCTGCAATGACGTCATCATCGGTCATCAGGGCACTACGCCGTATTTTCTGTACACACAGGCTGCCCGAGACTATCATGTCCGACAATAGGGCACAATTTACTTTGGCCGAATTCCAAAGGTTCATGGAAGCCAATACGATCCGGCACATCACGGCCACCCCATTCCACCCATCCACTAACGGAAAGGCAGAAAGAATGATCTGCACAACAAAGGATGCATTAAAAAAGATTGTCTATGGTGACTGGAGCCATAGGCTAGCAGATTTCCTGCTGCAGCAGCACATAACACCACACACAACGACTGGGCACAGTCAAGTGGAGCTACTGATGAACCGCCGCTTAATGACAGTGCTCGATCGCCTGCACCCGGACCTCACTCCTGACAGACTGCCACAGCTTGAGGCTCCTGAACCCATCTGCCCTTTCCAGCCGGGCGACCTCGTATACGCCCGCAACTACAGCAAGGGCCCCTTGTGATTGGAAGCCACCGTAATGGACAGCACCAGACCAGTATCGTATTTGGTGTCCACAGCCGAGGGGAGGAGCCTGTGCAGGCACTTGGACCAGCTCTGGCGGTGTTGGGTTCGAGAAACAGAGACAGCGGACCCAGATGACCAAAGGGAAGACTTCCCTGATTGCAACGCACCCCAGTCTACCCGAGAGTCAGAGCCAGCGGCAGCTCCCTCTGTCTGCACTGGGGCCAAGAACTTTTCCAACACAGAGCACGAGAGCTCTTACACGCTGGTGCAGCCCAGCGAAGTGGGAACGCCCGGCAATCCAGATCCAGACTGCTCTCTGGACAGTCACCTAAGCAGTCCGAGTAACAGGTCAGTGCAGCCAACAGTGGAACCGAGGCATTCGCAGAGAGTAAGAACTCGGCCCGTTAAATCACAGGATTACATGTGCTAACTTAGGGGGGAGGGGTGTTATGTATTCAGTTATTATTATGTGCTAGATGCATAGCCTGCTATACGAGAACAGGATTGGAAAACAGACCAATCCAGAGAGACATTTACTTCGGCAGGAACAATCCCGATTGGTCCTAAGCGCAGTATTCTCATTGGACTTGAGCTGTTTTGGAGGTGTGGTTTTACCAATTCAAATCGAATAAAGTTGGCTTGTTCTGTGTTATGTTTGTCCTGTGTTAAGTTATGAGCTGAATAAAGAAATCACTTTGTTTAAGAGCTGCCTTGATCTCAGTTCATAATAGGGGGCAAGGACCAGACCCTCCATTCCCCACCACTGCTTGACAGGGCAGCAGGAGAAAAATGAGGCACGGGGCTGGAAGCCCTACCACAGAAACACTCCCTCTGACTAGACAAGTTCACCACCTAAGTATCTATCCTGTACCTCATTTCTCCAAATGTCATTTACTACCCAATACTTGCACTAAAGTCCAGTCGCAGAAACTATTTTCTGTAAATAATACCCAACCTATTTCTAGTTCCCTGAGCCCCACCTCCAGAATAATCACCTTCACGTGCTGTTTGAGCCCTCTGCATCCTTTCATTTCCCAGAAATCATTAAGATTTGACTCTGGCTTTGGCCTTCTTACTGATCCTGGTTCAGTATGCTCTGACCTTCCAGCTCCGCCTTCTGCTGTCTCTGTTGTCTCGCTGGTTTTGTTTCATTAGATCTCATCAGCCCATTGCTACAGGAGCATTAAAAAGCACCAATTAAGCCTAAAATCAAATACCATGAAAGCTACTCTTGTGTATGAAAGAAACATCTTCTCTTCAAAATCCACAATCACACTAAACAGTTTCTGTATCCTGTTTTCTTCTAAGGATCAAAGCCAGCCTTTTCTCCCCTATAAGACCTCATTAAGACAAAAACATGCTTCTCCTTCATATTTGGTTCTCATATTAAAAGCAAACACTGACGGTCCTAACACTGGAGTTTTAGAATTGTATGAGGTTTATACCACATTGAGAAAAACTGAAGGCGTCTCGAATGACTGCTTCCTTTGCTAAATAGGGTAAAGGGGGAACACGACCCAAAGAAGAGGTACTAACTGCACAGTAGGGGTGCCAACTCTGGGTTGAGAAATTTGTGAAGATTTGGGGGTGGAGCCTGGACAGTAGGGTTGCCAAGTCCGTTTTTCTTGGCGGTGGGGGGCTCCCGGACGGCGTCCAGAGCATGCGTGCACATGCGAAGTGTGTGCGCGCCGCATGCACGTCAGCCAGATGTGACATGATGACGCTGGGCACACTGGGGGCGGGGCCACAGCCATCTGAGTTTTCCCCTCAGATGGCTGTGGCCCCGCCCTCAGCGTGCCCGGCATCATCACGTCACATCCGGCTGACGTGCACGCCAGGGTGGGGTTCCCCCTGGGGCCTGATTCTGCGGCGGCAAAAATCGGGCCTCCAAAGCGGGGGATTATCCGCCCCCTGGGGGGACTTGGCAGCCCTACTGGGCAGAGTGGGGTATGGGGAGGGCAAGGACCTCAGTGAGGCACAGTGCCATAGAGTCCTCCCTCCAAAGTAGCCATTTTCTCCAAATGAACTGACATCTGTTGTCTGGAGATCAGTCGTAATTCCAGGGGAACTCCAGGCCCCTTCCGCTGCCTCAGCTACTGTGCAGGTGCAAAGCTGTTTGACGGCTATAGGAAGCAGGAGATGGAAAGGCAAACAAACCGGGCATTTGGCTGACACGCGATCATGGCTGCCGGAAAAATATGTTCAACTTTCAAATGTATTTGCCACAAACTTTATAGCATCTCTAGGTAAAATAAGAAACTGCTGCCTGCCAATTTTTAAATGACTGATGGACGAGTTTTCCAACCCCTGGATTTGTTTTTGTGATTGTTTTGATATCTCTAAGAATTCTTGGAGAGTTCCTGAATAAAATTCCCTCCCCCAACGAGTCTCCTTGAGGCCCAGCTTATGAAACGAACTTGAGGGAGCTCCCTGCAACCCCCTCATCCCCCTCTTTCCCAACATGCATCCAAAAAAGGCAAGACTAACAGAAATGGCAGTCTCCACAGCTTCGAGGCCTGAACATCCCATTGCTGCTTCATACTGAAGACAAAAAAGGTATCCTTAGCGTGCCCAGCATTTCCGTCTTAGTCAGTAAAGGAGCTTCAAATGATGCCCCCTTCCCAATACTTCTGGGACACCACTAGGGTTGCCAGCTCTGGGCTGGGAAATGCCTGTTGCAGGAGGGACTGTTAGAAAATTATATCGATAAACACCACATTATTTCCTCTTGCAAACAGAAGAGAAAGT
Organism: Gekko japonicus; assembly: GCF_001447785.1. Lineage (NCBI taxonomy): Eukaryota > Metazoa > Chordata > Lepidosauria > Squamata > Gekkonidae > Gekko > Gekko japonicus. The sequence continues at coordinate 760,662 of NW_015176460.1, read as the reverse complement.
GGCACAGTTTTATCTATTATCTAAGATACACAAAGGTATTCTCCCTGCAGGAAGACCTATAGTTTCAAGGTGTGGATCTATTTTGGAAACCCTGATCTGGTATTTAGACCTTTCCCTAAAACCTTTGATTCCTACAATTGGACCCCATCTATGGGATACAATGGACTTTTTGAATCATATCAGGAATGTACAGTTACACAGTGAGGAGCTGCTGTTTGTGACGATGGATGTACTTTCGCCGTATACCAACATTCCGCAAGACTTGAAGTATTACATGAGGTGTTGGATAGGAGAGAGGATTTAAATCCACCCACATCATTTTTGTGTCATATTGCAGAGTTGTGCTTAAAAAAGAACTTCTTCCAATTCCATAACACTTTCTTTTGGCAAGTCTCTGGTACTGCTATGGGCTGAACAAAGTTTAAATTCAGTGGCTATGGGCTGTAAGTTTGCCCCTGAAATGGCCAATTTGTTTATGGACAAATTAGAGAACGACTTTATTCTTCAGAATGACAATATCTATAAGATATCTAGATGTTGTTGTATTTATTATCTGGAGAGGATCTGAAGTAGTACTGGTTCAATTTGGCCACTAAATTAATACTATACATGAAACTATCAACTCTGAAATGAGATTTGACAAATCTAGTCTTATCTTTTTGGATTTTGTGGTTAGAAAAGAGAGCACTGCGATACAGGCAGATGTCTATAGGAAGCCCACTGACGTCAGCTCCTTCTTGGCTGGGGACAGTTTCCACCCTTACCGTCTGAAAAAGAACATGTCATATCCCCAGCTTCTGAGATTAAGAAGGAATTGCAGTTTAGAATCAGATTTTCAGAAACAGTCTCAGATATTAACGCTGCAACTGTCTGATAGGGGTTACTCAGCGAAGATTTTCAAACAAGCTTTTTACAGGGCAAAAACACCACCAGATTATCTTTTTTTAACCCCAAGGGGGAAGAAACAGAACACCGACAGAATGGTGATTAACATACAATAGAACATACACTCTAGTAAGAGATATAATTCAGAAGCACTGGCATCTCTTAGCTGGTATCCCTATGTGTAGACCCTCCCCCTTGATTACAGTCATTCCAGAAACCTCCAGGGCATGCTGGTTAAGAGCAGCAATAAGTGAACCCATCACAGATAACACCACAATTGGTGGCAGAGGAATTCCTAAAGAAAATTTCCCATGTGGGCATTGTTCAGTGTGTACTTTTTCTGTTAAAAGGCTTACATTTCATAACTCGTCTAATGACAGGACTTTTTGTATCAATTCCTTTGTTAATTGTAATTCCAAAGCCATTATTTATATCATACCATGTCCATGTAATCTCCTGTGTGTAGGCTTTTCCACAAGATCTGTCAAGACACGTATCTGCAAACACAGGAGTTGTATCAGAACGAAAAAACTTTCAGCTTCTCTTCTCCAGCACTTCGTATCCTTTGCCCATACTGATAAGGAGCTGTGCTTCGGGGTAGCGGAACACGTCTTGGTTCCTCCACATCAACTGCAAAAACATCTGAGAAAAAGAGAAACTGTCAGCAAGCTGCCAAAAGGTTTATAGGGGTCTGAGGTATATGGTCACCCCTAGGTCCCCCCCCCTCTCCAATATGCACTTGGCCTTTCATGCGCATGTTTCCTTTAGCTCCCAGCTCTACATTCCTTTCTGGGTACGCAAGTCCTGCTTTGCTGTAACGCTATCTACTCAAGGCCGCAGGTGGAGAGCCGAGGAGCTTCGCTGTGTTTTAATTAAGGGAAGCCATGGGAATGGTTTTCTTGTTTATTTCTAAGGAACCGTTGCATCTCACGGTTTAGGCGCGAGCGGCACCGATGAGCCGCACGCAGGGGAACCCTGATTATTGGCTGATGTGATTATGAATTTGCTTTAACCTTCCATGCCCTTTGGATTAAAGTTATTCCTAACACTGCTCTTGTACATGTGCTTCATGGCTTCAATAAATGTATAACCTTCTAGTAAGAGTGTACTTCGTTGCAGTCGTGGGGACCTGACAGAAACCTTCTGAATTTTTACTTTGGGAACGCTGCACCACATGGACTGAATGAAGAGATTGAATGGTTGTATATGTACTAATATATGACATGCTCTGTTTATTTCACTGTTCACACTTAGGGGCGTGCAAAAAACAACAACCCACAAACTGGCCTAGTGGTTATTTTCCATAACCAACATTTTGCTCTTAGTTATTGTACATGCAACTTACATGTGTTGCTATATGCTATGTGGATGTAATGTGACACCCACTTCCTTGTGGTTTTTGTCTATGTTTTAATCTATATTTACTGTGCATTTTGTAATTAATAGAAGTATCTTATTCTTTTGTTTAGCTGCTCCGCCTTCAAGGTTCCTGACTTGCTTCTCAGGTTGGGTTTTTTCCCCTTTTGCTGTTTCACATTACTAGGGTTGCCAGCCCTGGTTTGTGAAATACCGGGGGATGGGGGGGGGGGGGTTGAAGCCTGAGGAAGGTAGGGTCTGGGGAGGGGAGGGACTTCAATGGGGTATAATTGCATGGTGTCTACCTTCCAAGGCAGCCATTTTCTTCAGCTGAACTTATTTTTGTTGCTTGGAGATCAGTTGTAATCCCAGGATATCTCCAGCTACCATCTGGAGGTTGGCAGCCTTAATTCCAGTTGTCTATGTCATGGTGCCTGCTTGTCTTTCAGTTTCCAGGGCAGGTGGAGGAGCACAGCACAGCCTTCTCTTGCTTCCTACCTGTTCTTGTGAGAGGTAGGTTTCATTTTCAGTTTTACTGCTGTCTACACTCTGTTGTTGGCACTGGAATTTAATACCAAGGTATATAGAGGGAAACTTGAAGCAATTGTTTATTATTATTATTATTTTTTGGGGGGGAATTATTAGCTTATATACAGAAAGGGGGAAAGGGGAAAGGTGGGAGAAAGAAAAATACAGAGATATTTAAAGATTCCAATTTAGCATTCTGCATGCATGTCTTCTCATTACAATTTCACAACTACTTCATCTGTCATTCTTATTATTCTTCACTTGGTCTTATTTTCTTAATACTTAAGTTTTAACCAGTCATAAAACGCCATCCAGGCCCCATAAATTCTTCTTCCATTTTTCCTTTTAATATATTTGTCAACTTGTCCATTTCAGCACATTCCATAATCTTCAATATCAACTCATGTAGCGTTGGAATCTTCAATGTCCTCCATGCCATTGCAAATAAAATTCTGATAGCTGTTATAACATGTAAAATAAAATATCTGTGATTCTTATCTAACTCATCTGGTAGACAATTTAACAAAATATCTTTGGCTTAAGAGGTATTTTGATATTCAAGATTAACTGTAAGAAAGTATACACTTAAATCCAGAATGTATGAACCCTTTTACATGTCCACCGCATATGGTAGTATGACCCAATATGGTTATTACATTTCCAACACATATTACTCGTTTTTATACATTTTAGCCAATCTATCTGGGGTTAGATGCCATCTATAGAACATTTTATATACATTTTCTTTGAACGAAACAAATTTAGTCAACTTAATATTCATATTCCATATTTTATTCCACTGTGACAGATCAATGTTATAACCCACATTTTGCATCCATCTAACCATACATTCTTTAACTATTTTGTCCTGCATTTTCAATTGCATCAACATACCATACATTTTCTTAATGAGTAAATAATAATTTTTCAAATACACATTGTTCTGAATAGAATCCATCTGTTTATCCTTATTATATCTAAATTCCACTTGCATTCGTCCACCAATCTAAGTTTATTTCATTTTTCTTTAATTCTTCCTTAAATTATTTTCATCATCTAATAAGTCTGTGTATCTAATAACTGCTTGTTTTGAAGTCAAAGTTGGTTTCATTATCAGTTTTCCTGCTCTGTCTCCTGTCTACACTCTGTTGTTGGAACTGGAATTTAATACCAAGATATATAGAGGGAAACTTGAAGCAACTGTTTATTATTATTGAAGGATGTGTGCCTCAGTTATATGCAGTTGCATCTCCTGGGATCAGAGAGTAGGTGATGTGATAGACCCAAGACCTACTGCTATTTGGTTACCAGGTCTTACTGTTCCTGCAGCAGGGGCTTCCTGGCTCCTTGGTTGGATGTCTCTATTGTGTGTGTGATGTCACCACCAGTAGTGATATCATCACACTGTGGCCGTCACATAGCTATGCTCTAGCGTTCGGAGCAAAAACTCTGTAGTAACCATAGAGTTTGCCCCCCCGAATGCTAGAGCATTGCCGTGTGATGGCCCCAGCATGATGACATCACTACTAGTGATGTCATCATGTTGGCAGCATCCCCGTGGGACACTGCTGTTGGGGGGGGGCTTCTCCCGCAGGTCAGCTGGCTGGCAGTGGATTGGGGCCCCCGAAATTGGGGGATCTCCTCCCCTGCCTGGGGGGATGGCAACCCTATGCTGCTAGGGCTGCCAGGCTTCCTGCCTCCACCAGCCTCTGTGCTTGTTATGTCATTTCTGGCTACAATCCAGAAGTGACAGTGGGTAGCTCTAGAAATCACCAGAACCTCTATGCTTTTAGCCATTCCTAGAGCTACGCATTTTCACTTTTAGGTTATACGTGGAAGTGATGTAGTGATATCACCAACATTGCCACCCCTCCATGTCTCTGCCTCCAGCCTTCCAGCTGGTTGCCAGGCTCAGTCTGGCAACTTTACAGCTGCTGCCAAGCTGAGTAAACAATACTGACCTTGATGGCCCAACAGTGTGATTCAGGATAAGGACCCTCATGTGTGTTATTATTATTGCTATTGTTATACATAACACTTGTGGAATTGCAGTATGCTTCTAAGCATGTTGCATTCTCTTAGTATTTTATTCCACAATAGTGCTTTTTCCCCAGAACTGTATGAATTAGTTACCTGCCCCAAGCCTCTGGGATATGTTGGGATATAGAAATGGAAACAAAGAACTCTTCTGGAACCTGTTGCAATCCCAATTCCACAGGTAGCTAGGTGGAAAGGTGCCAGAACGACTCCAAAACACTGTGTACTGCCAATTCAGTAGGCATTATCTTAAGAGTGATTTAGCAGCAGTGTATACCCAGCTTAATAACAGGCCTTTGCTGTAAAAGAGACGAGACCCATCCCCATTTTTCCTGGCTTGCCATTCAAAGGCCACATATGTCAAATACACTTTCAAGACGAGAGAAGATGGACTGTGTGGTTAGTGGTCGTTTTTGGAACTACACTTCACTCACATTTGTGGTACGGAGATCTATTGGGTAATAAACCTTCAAGCTAAACACTTTAAGACAGAGTTGCTTTCTTTTGTTTTATTTATGTACTCAGTGGAGCCTGTTTGTGAGTAATTTCTGTGAGACTGCTAACCTGATTAAATATTATTTAGCTGCCAGGTTGCCATCCTCCAGGTGGGGGCTGGAGATCTCCTGGAATTAAAACTGATCCCCAGACTATATAGATCACTTATTTATCTATTTGAAACATTTCTTCTGCTTCTCCTGGAGAAAATGGCCACTTTGGAAGGTGGACCATATGGCTTTATATCTCTACTGAAATCCCTCACCTCCTTCAACCCCACCCTCCCAGGCTCCACCCTCAAATCTCCAGGTATCTCCAGCGCCAGACTTGTCAACCCTATTTAACCATTGTGACAGTGAGCACCAGAGACTAGACATGGCATCTGTATTTAATTCAGAAAAAAAAAATCTGAGTTCTTCATGCTTTGTAGAATAATCCATAGAGAAGGAGAAGAAGAGATTGGATTTATACCCCGCCCTTCACTCAGAGTCTCAGAGCGGCTTACAAACTCCTTTCCCTCCCCCTCCCCATGACAGACACCCTGTGAGGGAAGTGGAGCTGAGAGAGTTCTTTTCAGAACTGTCCTTGAGAGAACAGCTCTGACAGAACTATGGCTTGCCCAAGGTCACCCAGCAAACTGCATGTGATGGAGTGGGGAATCAAACCCGGTTCTCCCAGAGTAGAGTCGGTGGCGGCGTACTTAACCACTACCCCAAACTGGCCAAATACAAGAGACAATGGGGCTAGAAGCTTTGTAAGGGTCTGACACTGTGCATGGTGTGGATTTTAAGTCAGAGACGTCACATTTTCATTATGAATACGTTGTTTGAATCCCAGGCCTTGTTTGTAATACTCATTCTGAGTCTAGTTGAACTTTTCATATGCTTTGTTGAGATAATTTGCTTATAATTCAAAATGAACAACATTTTGAATAGTTTTGTGTCTGCATTGTACTGGCATTCAGCTTGGTGCTTGGCCTGGTAGCTAATGCTGACTCATGTTCACAAATGGGCTGCTGGGATTATGTGCGCCCCAAGGTCACCGGTTGGAACCAACTACACAGAAAGTATATGCCGCTATGGAGTTGGTGGCATTCATTGGGCCGGTGCATGATCAGAGCTGACTGGACTGAACTAAAGCTTCCAGCAGTGAGAGAAAGTACAGATGCATGCAAATGAACATGCTCAGCTTTAAGAGTCAGGCAGAGAGACAGAAATGGATAAGTCTAGAACATAATGTAGCTTTCTCAACTCTTCTCTCTTTGGCAGAATTGAGGCTACCAAAGAAACCTTCTTTCTTTATTTAACTGTATTGTTTTCCTGATGGGTCAATGAGTGAAATTTAGGGTTGGCTGGCAACTGGCAAGAGGCTGGGGGAGGGGGACAGGCAGGAATAACCAGAAGGGCAGTCTCCGCATTGTGCAGTGCTCTATGAATCTCCCACAAAAAAACCATACAAAACAATGGGATTTCCAGAGCATTGTGTGATGCAGTGATATCATATCTGGATTTGGGGCTGGAAATGACATTGTGGCAGCATGTGATGCTGTTCCCGAATCCCGATTTCCCTGTTCCCTTCCCTGAAGGGCAGGAGGTTTCCTGCCAAAGTGGACAATTTGGCAGCCCTAGTGAAACTTGAAGGATGACAGGAGGAGCACGGCCATGGCAAAGGATTTGCAATTCAGACATAATGAACACCAGTTTTGGCTCTGGATTGAATTAGCAGTTTTAGCCAATTCCCCCTTCCCTCTGGAACCCTGCCCCCATGTTGTTTCTTGGGGTCCCCTATCCCCCAGGAGCAGCGTGTCATGATCAGTGAGCTGCAGTGGGAGGGGGAAGACAGAGAAATTCCTTTCTGCTGATGGAAAATTTAGCCTCTCTCCAACCCATTGAGTTAGCCAGGAAAAATGCACAAAGCTAAGACAGATCCATGCACAAATGCACAAAGCTAAGATACTCACGCTGGTAGCACATAATGATATGCTGACATTAGGGTTGCCAATGCTGGGTTTGGAAATACCTGGAGATTTGAGGGTGGAGCCTGGAAAGGGTGGGATTTAGGGAGAGGAGGGACCTCAGTAGGGTATAACGCCATGCAGTTCACATTCCAAAGCAGCCATTTTCTCCAGAAGTAGAATAAATGTATTAATTAAATAAATAATAAATAAGGAAACCCATGTTGTCTGGATATCAGCTGTAGTTCTGGTTGATCTCCAGCCTCCGGCTGGAGGTTGGCAACCCTCACTGACATAGATACCTCGGTGTCAGTTTAATACCAAATCAGAGGGGGAAATGGGTGGAGCTTGGTCACAGCAGAGGAGAAGCAGGACTTAGTGGAGCTCCTACGCTCACAGGGATTGGTGTTTGGTGTCGTGTCAAGGGTTGTTTTTCCTTGGCTGCCTGGTTATGCATTGTGTGTGCGGAAAGGGCTTGTGCTAGGTAGGAGAATAACTTGAGGGTGTTGTGCGTTTGCTGTGTGTTGCACTGCTCTTGTGGGGGTGTTACCAGTGCACACTGTTGAGATCGTGGGCGGTGGCTTAGTTACCATGGATTCTGTGGAACAGGCTATTCATGTTGCTGTGTTCATGACTGTTTCAGTTCCTGTTCTTGTGCTTCTGAGTTAGCTGTTGGGAACGCATTGGGCTGCTGCTACCGTATGCCAGCAGAGCAATGGCCCAGCAGCTGTCAGGATGGCAGGATCACAAGGGCAAGCCTATATGGGATAATTTTTTTTAACGTATATAAAGGAAGTGCAAAGAAGAAGTTTAAAAATTATCTTTCGATGCTCTTTAAAGGAGTCAACATAATACTAAATTAGGGAAACATCTGCTGCTGCAAGATGGTTGTGAATAAAGCAAGAGAGGAGATTGCTGTAGTGTAGAGAATTGTGCTAGAAACAGCACCCCCCCCCCTCACAAATCACTTGGGTTCCCTGTGGCATTGGCAAACACAAGCCCGGTGCTTCCTTGCATACATGGAATTAGGTGCAGGTCTTCAGCTACCAACCAATGAGGCACCCACTTGTAAAGCTTAGTTTATGTTGTGTAGTGGGTTCGACATACTGAATGATCAGGAAACAGCGTGATTGTCAGCATGTTTACTAGTATACAACATAACAACCACAAATACCGGCCAGGCGGCCAACTATATACAGTCCCCATGGACCTCCCACAGGTCCTATTGGAGGGTTTAAACTTCCCACCAAGGTTCCTATTGGGGACCACTTGAGGTTTCAGGATCCTAGTCCCTATTGTCTCTGAGAGTCGAGCTCTGGTATAGGTCACTGGCGCCTAGTGGCGGTCAGCGGACATAACAGTTTAAAAACAGCCACTGTAGACCTAAAGGTGTATGTGTAAGTACCAAAAAGCAAGGTGATTCAAAGTGGAACGACACTGGTCCACAGTGCCCATCACAGTAACTACCCATTGTGTCTTGGTAGCACCTGGGGTTACCAACCGCAAGGTAGTTCTGGAATTACAGCTGACCTCCAGACAACTGAGGTCAGTTCCCCCTGACAAAATGGCAGCTTCGGAGGCAGAATCTATTGTATACCATAGAATCTAGGCAAAATCTAGAGACACATCACATCCCTGCTGAGCTCTCTCCCCGGGTGCTGCCCCTAAATCTCCAGGAAATTTCCAAGCCGGTATTGGCAATCCTGGCAGCTAGGTCCTTTCCGCATTTGCCTGCCACTCCGGATTTTCTCAGTGTTCAAGTTGAAGCAATTTAAGTCCACGGCAGGGCTATTTTTGGGCAGGAACGCACAGGAACGGAGTTCCGGCTGGCTCCCAAGTTGGCCACGCCCAGCAGGAACTCATTACCATAATAGGCCACACCCAACAGCAGAAACTCATTAGGATTG
>NW_015176460.1:747070-751110 GCF_001447785.1 Gekko japonicus | reverse complement strand
TGAGGGGGGGGGGGGGTGTGTGGAAGAAAAAGAAGGCTGAATTTGATTTTAGTGCAGAATGGGAAAAAACCCTGGATTAAAAAGAAAGTTGAATTTGATCTTAGTGCAGAATTGCTTGGAGGACACCGCAGTGAACATGGATTAAAAGGAGAGTTGCTGAGTCCAAGAGAAAGGCCTTAGATGACAGGATACTATTTATGGATTGCCTGTTTGGATTCTAGCAGATGTTCCAGTAAAGGAAGGGAAGCTACATGGGTTGTTGTTTGGCTGAAGCAGGGATTTTGCAAAAGTCAGAGATTTTCACAAGTTCTGTGCCATTGTTCCCCCAGAGCTGTTGTCATCTGTTCTCAGTCAAATGAACGAGAACAGATGAATCTCTGCGCTATTTTCAGAACTTCAAACCTAGTGGGAGCTGATTTGGATATACCAAGATGTTGTGGGGAAATACATAACTGAAGTTAGGTAGAGGACCAGAACTTTGTCAGGTTTCGGGGGCGGGGGAGAATCCACAGTGTACGTGTCTGCAGGTTTCAAATCATCACATCGAATAATTGTTCCTTGCTATTCCAGTTGTGGAAATAATTCTGATCTGCAGGACTCAGCCCTGTGTCCACATGGCCCTTCACAGTCCAATGGGACGGGTAAGACCATTTCATAGAAAATCCAAAATGGAAAGCATTCTTTTCCTTTTATAGTCCGTATCTGCCAGCACAGATGAATAAAGTACAAAAAGTTCAGATGGAAACTGCCAGTGGAATTGTTATAAAAATACACATACCTTTGAAATGTATATTATGCATATATGTGTTGTGCATTTTACAGATTGCGGGGGGGATCATGATGAATCATGGGAGGGGTTTGAAATTCCTGCCCTTCAAATCTTTCCTAGCAGCTCAAGCAGGCTAACTTTTCCTCTTCTCTCCTAAACCCCAGCTGACTCTCAGTTGTTCTTTACCTTCTGCATCTCCTAGAATATGCTCAGTGCTATCTTTTGCTTAGTTTGCACAGCCATTGCACGATGGATGAAGTATGGGATTGTTTGCATCTATTGTCATAACGTATTACTGAACTCTGAAACTTGTAGCTATTTTTTACTAAATCTACCATTTGGCTTTCTTTTTTGGGGGGGGGGGGACAAATCGATATGATATAAAAGGCAACTGACAGCACATTCTGCAGTCCAGCATCATAGCAGGCAATCAAATAACGGGTCAAGACCTCTCTCTCTTTTGCATCCCTATCTGCTTTCCAGAAAAGGTAGCAAATTAAATATTTTAAATGTTTTAAATGTTTCTTGTTTCTTTGTTTTTGGCAGGAGTACATTGTCCTTTCAGATTAACCACTTTTAAATAATATATATTTATAATCCTTCTCTCTGTGTGTCTGTCTCTCCCTGGTATTTTTAATTTTTAATTTTGCTCCGAAAGGTTTTTCTTGGCTGGCGGTCTGAGAACATGGCAAATGCATGTGGAGAATGCCTCATTTAACTTGGAAAGGGTTCTGGTCTGAGGCATGGCCACCCATTCTGGGGCATGGGAAGGAATGGAATGTTGCTTTAAAAGCTCTTAAAGCAGAAGAACAGTAATAGGGTAGCAAAGTGCCCCCCCACCCGTAGGCTGATTTGTAAAATACCGATCAGTTCAACAAGGCTCTGCCAATTCTGCTTCTTTGGAAGACAGATTACCACTATTAGCAGAACTGTGTGGCGAATGCGGTGTAGGGGAAAGTGTTGGACTCAGATCTGGGAGAACCAGGACAGATACAGACTAGACAAGGATTTCCACTCATGGAGTATGATATTCACATCTTCCCACTCCCACAGAAACCCCAAATACCCCCCTTATGTTCATGGGGGTCCCCTGACCTCCAGGAACAGGATTAGGGGGTGGGAAATATGGGGTGCTGTGGCTAGGAAAAGGTGGAGCAATTGCTTTCTGTAGGTGAAAAATTCTTCCACTGTGGAAACATTAGTTTGGATCCAGTCTGTGGTCTTCATGCCCACTCTGCCATGACAGCTCACCTAGTGACCTTGGGCCAGTCGCTCTCTCTTAGCTTAAACTCCCTTACTGGGCTTTGTTGTGAAGATAAAATCAAGGAGGGTAGAGTGATGTTGTAAGCAGTGCTCCCTCTAAGCTGTGGAGTCTCGTGAGCAAAAATTTTACTTTGTGAGCTACTGGCATTAAAGTAGGGTTGCCAAATTGTTTTTACCTGGCGGCGGGGGGCTCCCAGTCGGCGTCCTCAGTGCGCACGTACCGCATGCACGTCAGCCGGATGGGACGTGCTGACGCCGGGCACGCTGGGGGCGGGGCCACAGCCATTTGAGGGGAAAACTCTATGTTTTCCCTTCAAATGGCTGTGGCCCCGCCCCCAGCGTGCCTGGCATCAGCACGTCCCATCCGGCTGACATGCACGCTGGGGTGGGGTTTCCCCCGGGGCCCGATTCCGTGGCGGCGGAAATCGGGCCTCCAAAGCGGGGGGGGGGGGAATCCGCCCCCCGAGGGGATTTGGCAGCCCTACATTAAAGTTGTGAGTGAGCGATTAGGCTACTGCATAAATTAGTTTGCTCTGGAGCATCCTTCCTGAGCTAAGACAAAAATGTGTGAGCCGGAGGCTAAAAAACTGTGAGTTAGCTCACACTAACTAAGCTTAGAGAGAATACTGGTTGTAAGCTGCTTTGGGCTCCCCTTGGGAGATAGAAGTGGGGCATAATTAAATAAATGAAAGTACTCTGCAGATAAAATGTCTATATTGTTTGCAAGGTACCCCAGATTTTACAGTCTGATAATTGGTCAACTGATTAGGGAACATTTCACATATTATGCAGAGAGAAGTCTAACTAGGTGTCTATTCACCAGGAAGCTATCACCAATTATGGGTCCAAGATGAGTGTGACTGCATGATACACATTTGCAAACCACAAGCCTGGTACATTCACATTTTACGTTTTTAGTTATACACATCTCACATCTTAGGTATAAATTGTAACATGGAGTGGCTCTGGTGATATGGGTCCACTCATTCTCTCTTAGGCTGACCTATCTCACAGAGTTTTATCATGCTGACATGAGGTAACAATGAGTACACTGCTCTGACCTACTACAGGATAAAACGTGATTTTTAAAAAGCCATGTTCTAGCCACCTTAGAGAGGTTTTTTTTGAGACAGTGTCTGCACGTGACATATTGCTGCCTGGAACAATTCGTCTGAAACACTCTGTTGTTGAGCCTGCTGGTATAATTGTCTGATGAAGGTGTTAATATAATGGGCCAGGATCAGATATTCCTGAACAGATCGATTTTCTAGGCCTTGTGAGGAGTAGGGATGATAGTGTGCCTTACTACTCCAGTCACCACATGCATGAAGCTGCCTGACACTGAATCAGACCACTGGTCCATCAAGGTCACTGTTTACTCAGGCTGGCAGCAGCTCTCCAGGGCCTCAGGCGGAGGTCTTTTACATCACCTACTGCCTGATGTTTGTCTGCTTGTTTCACTGGAGATGCCAGGGATTTAACCTAGGGCCTTCTGCATGCCAAGCAGATGCGCTACCACTGAGCCACTCTCTCTGTTGCTATCTGGAGTCTATGAAAAGATGTTCCACTCAAATAGGGCCTTTGCACATATAACTCAATGCATGGCTGGTGGGAGATTGTGAGGGAGCAGGGACAAGCAATTTGATGCTGCACCAATGAGTGACATCACTTCTGGGTTCACACCAGAAGTGACATTGTGCATCAGTATGGCACCAAATTCGCCCCTCATTTCCCCCTGCTGCAGCAGGGAGCCAAGGGTCCAGGGCAGGACATCTCCCACCATAGCAGGAAACCTGGTTACCCTAATGTAGGCTCATTTAGCACAGTTGATTTCTCAGATAAAACCAGGGAATTGATTGCAGGGTTTTTGAATTTAACCAGGGGTCATTTCCTGCAGGAGCCCAGGGGGCGGGCACATGCAACAAGCCCCCCCCCCTGCTCCCAGCAGCCCTCAGTCGGGCCCATGAGGAGCAAGAAGCAGCCAGGTAAGTTGCAGAGCCCCCCCCCC
>NW_015176460.1:734767-746966 GCF_001447785.1 Gekko japonicus | reverse complement strand
CCCCCCCCCATAGCTAGCAATCCAAAACAGTCCAGTGGAGCCTGAGCGGTGGGTGTTGCCTTCTGACACACTTCCGGTGATGTCAGGGGGTGTGGCATATGCAAATAAGTTATGCTTATAAGTTATGCTAATGAGCTCCTGCACCTCTTTTTCTGCGAAATGACCCCTGAATTTAACTATATGTGTTTTGACTCTATTTGAAAGTTACACTATCTGTGTGGATACCAGGGAACATTGGAAATGGGACAGATGCTCTTGCCGTCACACTAACTCCCCACCACATGTGTGGGAATAGGGTTGCCATCCCCCTAATGGGGGCGGGGTTCCCCCCGATTTCAGGGCCCCCAATCTGCTGCCAGCCAGCTGGTTAGCAGGGGGAACCCTGCCCACGAAGAGCTCCATTGCACCTGATGTGCCTGGCACAATGACATCACCAAACACTAGAGCATCCCCTACATGACGTGCCCAGCATGATGATGGCAGAAGACCCCGGGCAGCAGCCAGGAGCCCCCCGCTGATAGGTGATAGCCACCTGGCAACCCTATATGGGAATGATGTCCAGTCTGGCTTTATGCAATATTCTGGCAAACCATTATATTTTATTGAAAGCCCATCAGCTACTTTCATGCTTTATTTATTTACGTAGGACACGATCCAAACAAAGTTAAGTACTTTTAAGTACCATTGATTCTGAGAGAGATTTAAGTGCATGCTCTCCCACTGCAGTCAATAAGAATTAAGAGCTAGATTCGGGTCCAGTACCACCTTACAGACCAACAAGGTTTTCAGGATATCAGCTTTCGAGAATCAAAGCTCCCGTCATCAGACATCAATCCTGAAATAAGAATAAAGTGTCCTTCACATTGGCTGGATCATGCCCACATGATATTTTTTTCCACCTTTGCCCCACCTCTCCACAAGGTGGTTCACAGGATGAACCATTAGTATCAATAATAGTTCTCAGGGTTTTTTCAGCCTTAAAAAGGACGATGAAAAGAGGTAAACAGCTTCAAAGTTACTTTTAAAAAGTGATAAAACCAACAACAACATGCAAAAGCACGTGTGGGAAAACAGCATGCAGAATTAATTTTAAGATGAGTTTCAGAAGATCCAATAAGAGCATATTGTAGCATGATAAAGAAATCCAGTTGCCACTGCAGTTCCAGGTGTGTTGACTGCATAGGGTGTGGCGTGCCCAGAATGGGATTTCCATGACCATAGTCCATAACTGATTTTTTTTATTCTGATGTGGACTGTAAGACAGGGCAAGCAGACGTATCACAGCCCTTCAAGAGTATTCTATTGGCTTATTTTCTCTGATGTCACAGAGGAGGTGCGCCTAACAACAATCTGGAGTTAAAACAAATAAGTACTAAAGGTAACTGGGAAGATCTTGAGACTCCAAATGACACTTTTTAGAACAAATTGACTGAACACTTTCAAGGCCTTGTCTCTCAAACATATGTTTTCTTTTCACTGAAGTATTAAGGACTATTACTCATGGAGAAAAGATGCTAGAGGTACAACATTACGTCCCCGTAATCAGGGGTCATTTGGGGGGGTACGCGGGGGTACGCCATCCCCCCGGGTGAGGTGCGGGAGGGCGGGGCCTGGAGCTCCCTGCTGGTGTCCGCTGGAGGTCGCCGCCGGCTGTGGGGAGGACACACTTCCGGTGATGTCAGGGGGTGTGGCATATGCTAATGAGTTATGCTAATGAGTCCCCCTAGCTCTTTTTCTACGAAATGACCCCTGCCCGTAATTATTCCTTCTGAGAAACTCATTGGCTTTTTTCTCATGCGGATGCATTTACTGATTATTATACTCTTGGTCAGGAAGAAACTTGCTTCCAAATTTAGAATGGGCGGCAAAGTGTGACACATTTTTCAACATGGCTCAGTTGTTGAAACCATCTGGAGCAATATGGTCCAGAGACATGTACTGCAGTAGCCCTGGTTGCTTTGTAACTCTCCTTGTGGCAAATTATTCTCTGAGCTGTGTAGGTCAGTCAGATGGGGAGGGCCTGTGGCTCAATAGCAAAGCACATGCCTCGCATGTAGGAAGTCTCCAGTTTCGTCCCTGACATCTTGAATGCCGACTCAGCATATGACAGCTGAGCTTCATATGTTCTTGTGACATACAGAAGGGTATTGGATAGCCCTTTAGCCTCTGCCAGTCTTAATGGAGCTACAATGCCATTAAAAGACCTTTTCTGTGGTTGTTTCTTTATACTTCACTAGCTGCCATCTTAAATGAAATTGTCAGCACTCGCGTTTATGGCCAAAAAACAATTCCCTTAAGGCCCAGCTGATCTGTGAAAAGCTAGACAATGTTCAGTGTTTCCTGCTCTCAGTTTTCTATACAATAATTCCTACTGTCAGGAAAAGCCGTGACATAACTGTCTGAGTATCTGAACTTTTAAATTTATTTATTTTTAAATTATGTCTCAATAGTTTGCAGTTTGACCTAGCAATGAAGAGGAAATTGTTTTCTTGGAATTAGCATTCCGAATAAGAAAAAAAGGAAGAAGGAAGAAGGAAAGGAAGTTGCAACTTGAAAAAAGTTGACCATGCAAGGGCCGGGTGGTCAGCGGTCAGTTTGATGAAGGGGTGCTTTGTAAGCTCATTGGGTGCACTCAGTTTAAGCATAATAAAAAGGATGTGGCTCAGGATATTTTGTTCGGTACAGCACAGTGTGTACTGAAAATTCCCCCGAATTTGCAACCAACAAATGAAAGGGAAAGTGTTCTCAGCAAAGACAATGAGTTTCACACAGATTCAAATAAGCATGACCCTGAGACCACCCCAGAAGTGCTTCCATTCTTGTCTTCCTTCAGGCCCTGCCAAGGAACCAGCCTCTGCCAAATACCCTGGAGATAATCATTCTTTTGTTTGGGTCTTTACTTGGCACAAGTGCCAGCCCTCTCCAACATGTGAATCTGGATGCTGGCTGTTAACATTCATTGCCCAAGGCAAGGGTGGGCAACTTGTTCATGCTAAGCTCAGCTGCATGTTTTAACTGCACACAGTTAACTTTGTTAGCAGCTCATTTTCATCAGGGCTGTAGATGCCAAATCTAGAGTCCGTGGGCAGATTTGTCTTCATCTGCCAAGGCACCAACCAGCTCAGCTCACATCTTGGTCGCCCGTCACAATCAGGGAGGTGATCATTCAGGGAGCAGTTTGATTGCTCATGAGCGGCTCAAGTTGCTTTCCACACATGCAGACAGTTATGCACAGTGCACCGTATCCCTCCGCAGCAGTTGCCACCACCTTGCTGGTGCTCTATCACCAATTCTTTTTAAAATGAAGAGTAAACAAAAAACGTAATATAGAAAGAAACACTGCATTTTTAAAAAAAAAGTCTTACTATCGGTGTTCATTTGTGTTTGTCTGAGCAATATTAATTGCTGTTGCTCTGCCTGAATCTTCAGCCGTTCAGACATGTGCATTTTCATACAGCTTCCTGGGATTTGTCATTTTTCAGACACACATCCTGGTGTTATTTACAGTGCAGTCCTTAGCAGAGTTACACCTGCTTAAGTCCATTAAGAAAGGAGTATCTCTGTTTAGGATTGCACTGTTAATTACCTTGATCCTGGAAGAAAATTGATTTCATCTACTGTGCAGGTGCAAAAGCAGCCACGGGTCAGACAGAAATGATCAAATACAGCCCAGACTAGCCAGAGCCAGTTTGGTATACTGATTAGGAGTGCAGACAGTAATCTGGGAGAACTGGGTTTGATTCTCCACTCCTCCACTTCCAACTGCTGGTGTGACCTTGGGCAAGCCATAGTTCTGTCAGAGCTGTTCTCTCAAGGACAGTTCTGTCAGAGCTCTCTCAGCCCTGCCTACCTCACAGGGTGTCTGTTGTGGGGAGGGGAAGGGAAAGGAGTTTGTAAGCCGCTCTGAGACTCCTTCGGGTAGTGAAGGGCGGGGTATAAATCCAATCTCTTCTTCTCTTCTTCTGATATTATCACAACATGGAACCTAAGCAGGATTGATACTTGGGTGGACTACCAAGAAAATTGGGGCTGCAGCACAGAGGAAGGCAATGGCAAACCAACTTTGCTCTTCTCTTGACTTGGAAAAAAGAACCGTGAAGTTCCATTTCATGGGGTTGCTATGAGTTAGTTGAGACTCCACGGCTCGCTTTACCTCTCGAGGGAGCCAGTATGGCACAGTGGCTGGAGTGTTGGGTTTGAGGCCCCACTCTGCCATGGAGGAGAAAATGGAGGAGAAAAGAATGCTGTGAGCCATTTTAGGTTCCCATTGGGGAAAAAGACGGAGTATAAATGAAGCAAACAAACGCTGCCAGCACCACAACTGCTGTGAAGCTGCAAAACCACTTAGCAGGAGCTGAACAACACAGGTGAGATGAGAAAGTCCAAGGCCCAGCTGGCAAGTGATCATGGCTGACAAAAGGTATGTTCCTTATGAAGTTCTCATCATCCCTACTATTTGGTGTAGTGGTTAAGTGCGGGCAGGGGTCATTTCGTAGAAAAAGAGCTAGGGGAACTCATTAGCATAACTCATTAGCATATGCCACACCCCCTGACATCAGGGGCCCAGCAGTGGACCTGCAAGGCCAGTGGGAGTGCGAGGAAGCCCCGCCAAGGCCCTCCCTGGCCCCAGGCAGGCGGGGTGGGGAGAGGCGGGGAGGAAGCAACTTACCCTCCCTCTTCTCCTGCCTCCTCCTGGCTGAATGAGGGCTGGAAGCGGGGCGGCCGGAAGCAGGGGGCGGGGCTTCGTCATGTGCCCCGCCCCCCTGCACCTCACCCGGGGGAACTGTGTTCCCCCGCATTCCCCCCCGAAATGACCTCTGAGTGCGGGGACTCTAATCTGGGAAAACCGGGTTTGATTCTCCACTCCTCCACATGCAGCTGCTGGTGTGACCTTGGGTCAGTCATAAATTCTTTCAGAGCTGTTCTCTTAAGGGCAGTTCTCGGGAGAGCTCTCTCAGCCACACCTACCTCACAGGGTGTCTGCTGTGGTAAGGGGAAGGGAAAGGAGTTTGTAAGCTGCTCTGAGACTCCGAGTTAAAGGAGGGGTATAAATCCAATCTCTTTTCTTCTCTCTTCCTCCTCCTCCTCCTACTGAAGATCAACTCGAGAGAGGCTGCACAGGCTTTACTATTCATTACACCAAGTGTAACAGGACAGTTTGATAGAGGCCCAGTTAAAGTAAATGTAGTGAAGGCACATGCTCTCACCTCCCTTGCAATGACTATGTGTTACCCCTGAGCAAAACCTTGCACCCTAAGCGAACCACTTTCACCCACACAGCCTGAATCAGTACATTGTTCCTCAGTAGATCCATCATGTGCTATTAGTGCTCCTGGTAAGAACATGATCCTCCACAGCTGTGGTCCACTGGCTTCCAACCGCTGTTTACATATCTTACCCCTGACAGTCAGTTGTGACACTGCGGTGAGTTCTGCTGCCTTTCGTCAAATTATCCCATTCTTGCCTCTGTTTCTTGCTTTTTTATTGATCATCTGAGCCTCTATAGGCTTAACATTCTTGCTTATAAATAAGCCGGCTCATGGGATCTCTGCCTGGTTTCTGTTTTAATCAGTAAAGTAGCTTCAAATGATACCCGCTTCCCAGTACTTCTGGGAGACTGCTAGAGGTGCCAGATCTGGGTTGGGAAACACCCGGAAATTTTTTGGGGTGGAGCCTGAGATGCATGGGGTTTGTGGAGGGGAGGGACTTCAATGGAGTATGGTGCCACAGAGTCCACCTTCCAAAGCAGCCATTTTCTTCAGGCGAACTGTTCTCCGCCCCCTGGCGATCAGTTGTAATTCCAGGAGATCTCTGGCCACCACCTGGAGGTTGGCAGCCCTAGGTGCCACATATAATCTATATACTATCATGTCAGTGCATGTCATTTATGGGATCTCAGGTGTGCCTGTACATAGGGTTGCCAGTTCTGGGTTGGGAAATATCTGGAGATTTTGGGGGGTGGAGCCTGGGGAGGTTGGGGTTTGGGGAGCAGAGAGATCTCAGCAGGGTATAATGCCATAGAAACCACCTTTCAAAACAGCCATTTTCTCTAGGGGAACTGATCTTGGTCATCGGGAGATGAATTGTAATTGTGGGGGGTCTCCAGGTGCTACTTGGAGGTTGACAACCCTACTTGTACAGCACAATGGATCCCATAAATCATGAAGCACTGTTGTGGGTTTTGTACCAACTCACCCAGTGGTCTGCATGGTGGAAAGATTATGGAATGAAATGAGGTTCATGACAGGACCCGCCCCCCAATGGCCATAGTTAAGGTTGTGTGCAAAGGCAGCACTGTAAGAGCATAAACTAAGCTTCAGTGGGCATATACACTATATATGGGTTTATCTATCTCACCTCTAGAAGGAGTTGTCAGGGCTAGGCTGCAAGAACATAAGAAGAGCCCTGCTGGATCAGACCAGTGTTCCATTTAGTCAAGCATCTTGTCTCACAAAGTGGCCAACCAGTTACTATAGAGGGCCAACAGCAGGCACAGAGGCCAAGGCCTTTCCATGATGTTGCCTCCCGGCATTGGTTTTCAGAGGTTTACTGCTTCTGAATGTGGTGGCCATGGCCAGGGCCATACGTGACTCAGGTCCAGGGTCCTAAAGGCCAAATGTTTATATTGGAATGGAACAAGCAGAAGGCACTGATCTATGATCCATTCAAAACTGTATCAGATGATCTGCCCAATCCATAGGTTAATGTTACACAGCTGTTCTCTGCTACATTGGAAGCAGCCCCATCTTCAGACCCCTAAGCCTCCAGTTCATGCCCTCAAATCCTGGCCAAGCTTATAACTAATGAAAAGGGTAATCTGTCTTTGCATTTTGCAAGCACAGGAAGCTCGGTGATGGGCGGCATAATCATGACTTCCCGTCAGAAGTACTTTCCCTTGAAGCTTGGGCCATGCACAGCCGAGCAATCTGAAGACAAGCCTTTGTTCATTGCTGACACGTGCTCCCCAGCTTTCCACAAACCAGGGAAGATTTGTTTATCTCAGCAGTCACTCTGACAGCAAGGCCTCTCAGCTTGATGCTAGATAGACCAGGAAGACAAAATTGAAATGATGTTCCTTTCCATTCCATAGTATTTGCCTATAATGAGGGCATTGGTTTTCTCATCAAGACAGCTCTTCTGGGCACCAGAGAGGCAAAAGGGGAAATCAACCTGTTCCGGGGAACTCCTTTAGGAAAAAACATGTCAAAAAGATCCCTAAGAACCCTCATGTGTCCAATCCATTTTCATTAGCACAATACTCCCTTACAGCTGAATTCTCTGTGATTGAAGTGAACTGGAACTTTATGGAGACCAAGCATGACAGGTCGTGCTATGTTAGAGTAAATAATATTTATTTTGCAAGATTCATCAGTGACTCTTCAATCACAGTAGTCACTTCTTGCTTGCCTATTCGAAAGAGCTTTAGCTTTTGTCTTCTTCCAAGATGTATAACATGTGCCAGAAAATAGTGTTTTAACACTCCGCCGTTTATTAGTTGGCCAACATTGCAATTTCCTTTTTTTTTTATCCTATTAATATGGCATTGATTTCAAATTATGTTAAGGAGACATCAGCTTTAAAAAATGTAATCACACAAGCGTGTAAAATATGTTTTTCTCTAGGGAATAATACTAATGCTAGGGTTGCCAGGTCCTACCTTCTATCCAGTGGGGGGCTCCTGGGTGCTTTCTGGGATCTTCTGCTGTGCATGCGTCATGCAGGGGGGCACAATGATGTCACCCAGAAGTGATATTATTGCGTCGGGGATGTTGGGGGGTGTCAATTAGTTTTTGGGCAAAACACTATGGGTTTTCTGCCTTCAAAACCATAGAGTTTGCTCAAAAACTAGAGTGACACCCCCTGACATCCCCAACACAATAATGTCGTTTCCAGGTGATATCATTGCATCTGGGACATTGCCCAGTGATGTCCCTTTTTGGGGGGGGGTGGAGCTCCCCCTGCCAGCCAGCTGGCTGGTGGCAGATCTGAGCCTCCAAAAGTAGAGGAACCCCTGCTGGGAACTGGGGGCTGGCAACCCTAACCACCAGGACCTTTGTTTGTAGCAAAAGCCCAACAGGAACTCATTAGCATAATAGGTCACACCCAACAGCAGAAACTCATTAGCATATTAGGCCACACCCCTGATGACACAGCTCATTGGCACATTAGGCCACACCCCCATGTTACCAGAAGTGTGATCATCTAGCCACTTATTCTGCTTCTAGCTTCTTATTCTGTTTACCTTGTTTGTTGTCAAAACCCAGGGCTTTTTTGTAGCAGGAACTCCTTTGCATGTTAGGCCACACCCCCCTAATGTAGCCAATCCTAATGAGTTTCTGCTGTTGGGTGTGGCCTATTATGGTAATGAGTTCCTGCTGGGCGTGGCCAACTCGGGAGCCAGCCGGAACTCCGTTCCTGTGCGTTCCTGCCCAAAAATAGCCCTGCTAACCACTACTAAATACTCACTCAGACTTGTTCTCTCACATAAACTGATTTTATTCTAAAGGTAAAATAACTGTCTACAATTATCAAGAAAGAATGGAAACTTCCTTAATTGCCTTGGCAAGATAACAACCAAGCAGATACTTCCTTTCTTGTCACGTGTGGCTGATGATCATTGCATATGCATGCCAGTGGACCGTCTTTTAACTGCCAAAATACAAACGGAATAAATTGTCTTTAGTTGTTATAATGATAGAAGTTTTCCTTTATTTAAATATTTATGCCCCACTTTTCTTGCCTCTGGGGAACCAAAGCTGTTTACAAAGATACCATTCAGGCAAACAATCAAACCACAACAAAATACACAGTCTAGTTGCATTCTTCTACCATTGGAAAGTATTGGGCCAGCTCCTTCAGGGCGACAGCCATGGGATAAGAAGCAGAAGGGCTAAGAACACTTTGGCTTTGCCCTTTGGCTCATGGCAAAAGGCTTGGTGCTCTGGCCCCACCTGGGAAGTTTAATCAAGTCTTTCTTGTTCTTTCTGTTGTTCCTCAGCTGGGCTGTCCGGTTTTTATGTGTCATGTGTCTATTTTGTTTTAAACCTGCATCCTTCCTGTTATTATGTTTGAAGTTGTACCAAACTGCTCACAGGATTGGGGAAGGAGGTATATTGGTGTTCTCAATAGCATGTCAAACTGAGCCGTACTTCAGATGTGAAGGTCTGGTTTTTCAGAGGTTGTCTAGGAGAAAAACAAAGGGTACATTTATACAGAATTTGACACACATTCTTCCAAACCAGCTCTACTGTTACAAAACATTATGTTTCCCTTCACCCTTCATATCCAACAGGATCTCCATAAAAGCCTCCACATTTTCTGCCCATTTCTTCCTTACCCTATATAGTTTTTCACTGTGGCAAATACTTTTTTGTAAAAAAAGAAAAACCGAGTCTTGCCTGTTAAAGCAGTTTCCACAATATTGCTTCTGATTACTAATGGCCAGAAAAATAGGGCAGACTTCAGATAGGTCATGATTTATCACCATTCCTGAAAAAATAATTAGGAGAAGTGAGTTAAATTGCAGCTGAAGTAAAAACAAACAAACAAACAGAAAGACTAACAACACTGATGAAAAGAGGATTTGCTTTCAGTCTCAGTAACTCTGAGCTATTTTGGATTGAATTCTGTAAAAAATGTTCCCTCCCTCTGCGGGAAACAGCTACTAAACGCTCCTTCAAAGGCTGATGCTTTTGTTTCATTTCTTCATTCCAGCCTGCAAACTAGCTAACAATGTAAGGCTTTACACAAATCCTTGAACATGGCCACAGTCTCTAGAGTGTGCCAACGGTGGACTAGGAAACTGCTGGAGATCTGAGACTGAAGGCTTGGGAGGGGAAGGAGCTCAGCAGGGATGTGGTGCCATGGAGTTTGCCCTCCCAAGCTGCCATCTTCTCCAGGAGAATTAAACTCTGTAGTTGAGAGATCAGTCATAATTCTGGGAAATTGGCAATATCCTCCAGTATGTCATAGGTGGAAACAGTTACATACTGCTGTTATACAAATTAATATCCACTCAAAAATAGAAGATTGAAGTCAAAATGAGGAGGAAGTTCTTGTATTTTATTGCAATGAAATACGGAAAACAGTTAGGCCAAAGGACCCATCAAAGCTGACTGCTTTCTTCTCAGCATATTCAGGAAATATGCTTCAATTAACGGGAAAACAATTAGACCAAATAGTTAATCAAAAATTGACATCTTTCTTCTTTTTCTTCTTCATCTTCTCCTTGAACCTATTCTGAACATATTCAGGAAATACATGATATTTTATACATGGACTGACATCATCGAGAAAACAATATTCAAACAGCATAATTGGTTACAAAAGACAGTGGAAATTTGAGTAATAATCCTCTGATTGGCCAGATATAAAGAAACATATATCTACGTCAAACTAAGTGTTTACTTAACCTAACCTAAATGATAATGGACAAGGATTCTTCATATCAGACTAAAATCGTATCTGACCCAGACATTGAAAGGTTTGCCCTAAGAACTACAGAATCATGAACTCTGTACCTATTATGTTGTCTGCTAACAATATCAGACCTACAAGAGGAAAGCCTTCTATATAACAGGCCTTTCTAACATCCTAATAAAATATTACTTAAAGAACAAATCTTTAAAAACCAGAGAAATATGAACAATCAAGAAGGAAAAAACCTATATATGAAAATCTTTATATTCCCATTCATACTACACTGCAATCCTTACCAGTTCATTGAAATCAATGGCTGACACTAGACTAAGGTCCGATCTGCATTGATCTTTCCCGCCGCTGTGCCAACGATCTCACATCATCTCGCAAATTTCTGTCTGCATTTCATGCCGCATCCGCTCTCCTACTGTTTCATCTCAGCATCGGCTGTCTGCATCATTTTATTGCCATATAGTGGTGACTCCGAGGCAATGCTCACTCTAAGCTGTGGAGTCTTGTGAGGAAAAATTCTACTTTGTGAGCTACTGGCATTAAAGCTGTGAGCGAGCAATTTGGCTACTGCATAAATTAGTTTGCTCTGGAGCCATCCTTCCTGAGCTAAGATGAAAATGTCTGAGCCAGAGGCTAAAAAACTGTGAGCTAGCTCACACTAACTCAGCTTAGAGGGAACACTGCTCTGAAGTCACTACAGTGTCCCACCGTGTTATTTGGATTTGGTTTTAAGGGGGTTTAAATGCTTCTCTGCCCCCCGGCCTGACAACCTCAGTTTTTTTTTTGTTTTTTACCCAGCTCGTTCCATCTTTCCTGTCCTTCCCCTGCCTCCCCCTCTGCCAGGTCACCCCCCCTTTAGTTGGGGGGGGGTTGCAGATGCCATTTCCTCCCCACAGCGCAGCACAGTGCAGCACCCTGCTGGTGCCCCCGGAAGGCTGCTCCTCCCCCCTCTCGCTCGCTCTCTCCCTCTGTCCTGATGTAGACGGTGACCTTTTTATACTAACCCAAATGGAAGGCAAAGGAAGATGGTGCCACAGCAGAATGAAACAGCTTTACATAGCAAATGCAGATTGGGCCTAAGTCTTCACAGCATTGCACCGTAAGAGTGCCATTCTCAGCCCTGCCTCTGCATGGCTTAGGATAGTAACTGAACCAGAGGTCATTTCGGGGGGGAACGCGGGGGAACGCAGTTCCCCCAGGTGAGGTGCAGGGGGGTGAGGCACATGACGAAGCCCCACCCCCTGCTTCCGGCCGCCCTGCTTCCAGCCGTCATTCAGCCAGGAGGAGGCAGGACAAGAGGGAGGGTAAGTTGCTTCCTCCCCGCCTCTCCCCACCCCTGCCTGCCTGGGGCCAGGGAGGGCCTTGGCGGGGCTTCCTCGCACTCCCGCTGGCCTTGCAGGTCCACTGCCGGGCCCCTGATGTCAGGGGGTGTGGCATATGCTAATGAGTTATGCTAATGAGTTCCCCTAGCTCTTTTTCTACGAAATGACCCCTGCGGGGACGTAATGTTGTACCTCTAGCATCTTTTCTCCATGAGTAATAGTCCTTAATACTTCAGTGAAAAGAAAACATATGTTTGAGAGACAAGGCCTTGAAAGTGTTCAGTCAATTTGTTCTAAAAAGTGTCATTTGGAGTCTCAAGGTCTTCCCAGTTACCTTTAGTACTTATTTGTTTTAACTCCAGATTGTTGTTTTCTCTGATGTCCTCTGTGACACCAGAGAAAATAAGCCAATAGAATCCTCTTGAAGGGCTGTGATACTTCTGCTT
>NW_015176460.1:706667-734290 GCF_001447785.1 Gekko japonicus | reverse complement strand
CCCGCCCCCTGCTTCCGGCCGCCCCGCTTCCGGCCCTCATTCAGCCAGGAGGAGGCAGGAGAAGAGGAAGGGTAAGTTGCTTCCTCCCTGCCTCTCCCCACCCCTGCCTGCCTGGGGCCAGGGAGGGCCTTCGCGGGGCTTCCTTGCACTCCCGCCGGCCTTGCAGGTCCACCGCCAGGCCCCTCATGGGGCTCGGCAGTGGAGCTGCAAGGCCGGTGGCGGCAGCCGGGACCGTTGGGGGCGGGGTGTGTGGCCTTATGACACACTTCCGGCGATGTCAGGGGGTGTGGCCTTATGACACACTTCCGGTGATGTCAGGGGGTGTGGCATATGCTAATGAGTTATGCTAATGAGTTCCCCTAGCTCTTTTTCTAAGAAACGACCCCTGAACTGAACCATATGCCGGCATAGCCCAGAGATATCAGTGCCCCACCAGACCCATATAACTCCAGCACAGGCAAAGAAATAGGCAGCATCACGAGAGTGTCAAGGAAGGAAGAGCACTTAATACGAATCTTATGCATCCCCTGCTTCAGTCGGTTGCCATGAGAGAGAGATGAGAGAGGTTTGTCAAATTATGCATGGGTGGAGAAAACCCATCTAGAGAGAACTTTTCTCCCTCTTCAAAAAGATTAGAACTTGTTGGTGCCCAGCAAAGTTGATGGACAGTAGATAAAAGGACAAACGAAAGCAATGATTTCTTCAAACAAAATGTACTTAATTTGTGGAAGAGATTGTTACAGATACAGAGACAGCTAATAGCAAACGTGGCAAGGTATTAGACGAGTTCATAGATAATAAATCAATTCGTGTCTATTAGCCATGATGACTGAATGGGACCTTCGTATATCTCAGAATATCATTTCCTGAGGATAACACTGTCCTGCTGATGGCCTTCCTGGGCATTTGGCTGCTGTGTGACAGGATGGTGGCCTGGATGAACCATTGGAGCTCTTAACACCCAGGGGCCATTATTTGCTCCTTCTTGGAGCTGCGTGGGAAATATTCTGGGCATGTGCATCTTCAAAATGGGGCAGATAATGCCCCTGGTTTAGGAGAATTGTGCAGGGAGGAAGGGAGACTCCCCCCTTCAAGATCCCAAGCTGAATTGGGCTGCTGTGGTTCTTTAAAAGTAAAAAGGTAAAGGTAAAGGTTCCCTTGCTCGAAAGCCAGTCGAATCCGACTCTAGGGTTGCGGTGCTCATCTCCGTTTCAAAGCCGAAGAGCCAGCGCTGTCCAAAGACGCTTCCGTGGTCATGTGGCCGGCATGACTAAACACCAAGGCACACGGAACGCTGTTACCTTCCCACCGAAGGGGTACCTATTTATCTACTTGCAATTTCTTGCTTTCGAACTGCTAGGTTGGCAGGAGCTGGAACTAGAGATGGGAGCTCACTCCATCATGCGGCACCCGGGTCTCGAACTGCTGAACTACTGACCTTCCACAGCCTGCAGTTCAGCGTCTTAACCACTTGAGCCACCGCAGCTCCTTCTTTAAAAGTAGTTTGTACTTATTGTGTGGCTGCAGGGAAAGCAACTCATTAAGAAACTGTGTGGGGCTGGGATCACACACACGCTAAATAATCCACTCTCAATCCACTTTCAATGCACTTTCCAACTGGATTTTTACTATGTGAACTGGAAAAATCCAATTCAAAAATGCATTGAAAGTGGATTGAGAGTGGATTATTTAGTGTGTGTGATCGCAGCCATAGCAGTGTAGTTTGGCCTTGAGTAAACATGCATAGAATTGTGCTGGAAGCCCCAAGCTGGGCTGAGAAGTGGTGTACAAAGACAGTGGGGTCACTTGGGTTTTCCCCCCTCCAGGGCAGCTCCCCAACCCAACCCTGGTGTGAAGGCAGGAGACCTATATTTAAACAGTCCCAATCATGTACAAAGCCTAGTGATTAACAGATGCTGACCAATGCTCCCTCTAAGCTGTGGGGTCTTGTAAGCAAAAATTCTACTTTGCGAGCTACTGCCATTAAAGTTGTGAGCGAGCAATTTGGCTACTGCATAAATTGGTTTGCTCTGGAGCCATCCTTCCTGAGCTAAGACAAAAATGTTTGAGCCGGAGGCTAAAAAACTGTGAGCTGGCTCACACTAACTCATCTTAAAGGGAACACTGGTGCTGACCCCTTTCTCCTTGACTGATATACCTTGTAATGAGACTGATATACCTTGTAATGAGAACTCCGCTGCCTGACATTTAGAAACCAAGGCAGGAGATTTCTCAACCTGCCTGGCTTACTTCTTGCAACTCTCAGTTGTCATAAGGGCAGATTGGCTGTTCATAAGGAGCAGAAGTTTGAGAAGTGTGACTTCCTGGTGGTTCAGAATGTCAGCTTCAAAATGAGGGATTCACAGATGCCGTCAAACTCCATGTGGTTCACAAGGACATAAACCTCACAGTGGGGCAGCTAGTAGGCCAGATTTCCTGACAGTGGGAAGCCCCTTTGGGATGGGCACATACTTCACTCTCGGATTACTCTGTTTTAGCAGAAGCTGAAATCCAGCCCTTAGCCTGCTCGCTAGCACCTCGCAGAATGCTTAATCAAGCCTTGTACAGAACCTGTTACACTAGTGAAGCCTCAAGGCTATAAAGCATCAGTGACTACTTACAAATTCAAGAACTTAAATACAAACTTTAAATTGGAATAGTGATACTTTCTGAGGCCCCAAGGGTCTCACCCTAACTCTGTTCATTTAATTACTGATTGCAGGCCTTTGGTAGCAAGGCTACTCCTGTCTCTTCACAATGTGTCTCCTCTGGGAGGAGTTGCAAACAAAGAATTGGCACTGCAAATTGTGCTTGCATACCAGTCAATGTTGTTAGACAGTAGGGTTGCCAGCTGCCAGGTGGGGCCTGGAGATCTCCCACTTTTACAACCGATCTCCAGCTGACAGAGTTCAGCTCCCCTGGAGCAAATGGCTGCTTTGAAGGGTGAACTCTATGGCATTGTAAAATGCTGAGGCCCCTCCCATCCCCCTCCCAGATCCAACCCCAAAGTCTCCAGGGGGCTGGGAGGACGGGGTAGAAATCTGACTAATAAAATACAATAAAATAATAAATCCAGACCTGGCAACCCTATTAAAGGTAAAGGTTCCCTTGCTCGAAAGCCAGTCAAGTCCGACTCTAGGGTTGCGGTGCTCATCTCCGTTTCAAAGCCGAAGAGCCAGCGCTGTCCAAAGACGTTTCCATGGTCATGTGGCCGGCATGACTAGACACCAAGGTGCACCGAACGCTGTTGCCTTCCCACTGAAGTGGTACCTATTTATCTACTTGCAATTTCTTGCTTTCAAACTGCTAGGTTGGCAGGAGCTGGAACTAGAGACGGGCGCTCACTCCGTCATGCGGCAACCCTATTAGAGAGAAACAATACTTTCTAACACCTTCTGCTTTGCTATAATGGCTCATTTGGAGACTGTAGATCCCTCCATGAGCAGCTTTCCTCTGGATGCAGTCATATAGACAAAGCACCATCCAAAACATCAGGATCATGTTTACGTGCCTCTCCCTACTGCCCTCATGCTATTTAAGATGTGTTTATCTGTGGGGTTGTGTTGGTTCAGGTGCAGCTTCTTCCGTGAGACTGCATCTGTAGGGGCACAAAGCAATGAAAGCTTTTAGGGTGCTTGATTAGACCTTTGCTTTGCTTCTGAAACTACTCACAAAGGCCTCAATGTATCTGCACAGAAAAGTATTTACTGTCCTGCAAGGCAACCGTGCTGGGAACGAGGAAGGGAATATTCTTTAAATCCTTGGCATTTGGATCCAGTCCTATATACTTGCCAACCAGTTTCATGGCAAATTGTGCTTTCTTGACTTCTTTTAAAAGCATATCCAAGGAAGCGACAGAGCTCTGTGTGTTGTCGTTTGTATTCAGATCGGATACCTGCTGCATTCAAAGACTGGAATGTTCTGTATTTATTCTGGAAACAAGGTACAGCAGAGCAGAGCAACTACGAACACCCAATTTCCTTTAACTTAATGGTTGATTGTTTAGCACTGGACTTCAGGGCAGATAACTTGACTTGAAAAAAAGAAATACGACAATGCTTAACTAAAGTTGTTTCTTGTCCATTAGGCCCAGGATTGTCTTGTCCTATTCTTGAACAATTTATGCAGGTCCAGCAGTTTTGCAGCTTGCTAGCAGAGAATTGAATCTGTGTCTCTCTTGCCTGCACTGAGGCTTTCTGGGTTAGCCTCTTTAAAAGGCAATACAAAACAATGCTTCTTCCTAGACAGAATAGTTAGCCATCCAGAGTGGATGTCTTCACTGCCACTGTGGTCTTCCCTTGAGGCTTGATTCAATGGTAGTCTCAGAAGATGAAACCTTTTCCACAGTTACCTCAGTGACACAGACATGAATGCTCAGTAGAGCGGGGGGAGGCAATGTTCTCTCTAAGCTCCGCAGTGTTGTAAGCAGAAAGTCTACCTTGTGAGCAAAAAAGCTAGTAGCATTAAACTTGTGAGCGAGTATACATTTTAGTATCAAGTAAATTAGTTTTTTTTTTAGAAGATTATCTCCATAACCTTGTAAAGATCTCGGAATAAATTATTTTAAATTATATTTCAACTATATTTTAAGAATAATTTCAAGAGAAAACAGAATCAAGTCAAATTTCACCCACCCCTTTCCACTATATTGGTAGACCTGTCCTCTGAAGAAGAGGTCTACCCACCCCTTACAACTATATTGGTAGGCCTGGCCTTGGATCATTGCCTTGAGTTGAGCCTTAGAAAGCATACCAGCACTTGGGGGGGGGGAGGAATAATCATTTTCCCCCAGCTTCATTGTAGCCTATGGGGACCATTATACTCAATAAGCACCATAGGCTCTAGTGGAGAATCAATCTGGGAGTATCTGGGGTTCGAGCGGACTGGTGTTTGTTTTTTTAGGTAGAGGCACCAAATTTGCAGCATAGCTGCTGGTGTCTCTCCTCAGCCCCCTCCCCAAGTTTCAAAAAGATTGGACCAGGGGGTGGTGGGAGGTGCCCCCATCCTCCATTGTTTCCAATGGAGGGGAAAAAAATGTCTTGTTAGCAGAGGTCATAACCCCTGAGCTGCCTGTTAAGATTTTGTGTGCCAGTGCCCCCTAGTGCAGCTTAGAGGGAACTGTGGTGGGAGGGAGGCCCAGGTGACAGCTCAGGTGATGGTAACAGAAGTGATGACATCATGCCGTGATATTGTGATGATGCTCTGGTGTTTGGACAAAAACTCTGTGGCCCCTACCATAGAGATTTTGCCCAAATACCAGAGCATCACTTGGGTGTCATCGGTGTGATGATGTCACTTCCGGTGCATGCCAGAAATGATATCACCACATCACTGGCAATAGAGCCTGAGCCTCCCTCCCTCTCCTGATAAATCCCCCCACTAGCCAGCTGATTGGTGAGGAGGGTCAGGGCCTGGTGGCAAGGGATCCCCTGCCTCCACTGGGGGGGCTGGCAACCCTACTGCCCAGTGATGGAGAGGAATCCCTAGTGTGTCATCGTTCTCCTGATTCAGAGTCCAGTGTTACTGGAGTGATTTTGTTAGATGTTTCAGCTAAAGAATCAGAAGTGTCAGTGTGACCACTAGGCAGCTGGTCCACATGACATCCCCATAACTGTCCATCTGCAGTCTGCACTTTATAAGAAACAGGCCCTGTGACTTCCACAATTTTAGATGGAACCCACTGGGTGCGTTCAGACGGGGGATTTACAACGGTTAGGGTGCCGGTTCCAACCGGTGTACTTACGGGCGTTCACACGGCGAACATCTGCCTCCCGTCCCTAACCGTTGTAAATCCTTTTACACCGTTGTACTCTGCCACTAGGTCCGAAGTGGTGGTAAACAGAGTACAACGGTGGCTTCCGATACAAACCGGCGTCTGATCGCTCTCCACCGGTGCCTAGCCACTTCCGTCGGAAGCCTGAGGCTTCCGGCTTTCCCCCGCCATTTTAAAAAAGACTCCTAGCGGTATGCGCTTGGGCGAAGCTTCGCCCTAAGCGTTTGTTTGTTTTTTTAAAAAAAGCCCTTACTGCAGCATTTCGGAGGCGTCGGGGACCTCCGGGAGGCTACTGTGCTCTTTAAACTTTAAAGGTAAGTCCTTACCTTTAAAGTTTAAATCTACTGGGGGGGGGGGTTGAGCATGCGCAAAAATCGCCATTCTCTGAATGGCTGCCTATGCGCATGCTCAAACTGC
The DNA here is from genome assembly GCF_001447785.1 of Gekko japonicus. Lineage (NCBI taxonomy): Eukaryota > Metazoa > Chordata > Lepidosauria > Squamata > Gekkonidae > Gekko > Gekko japonicus. Next base: position 728,100 of record NW_015176460.1, on the reverse strand, counting down.
TTTAAAAAAAAAAAAAAAACGCCGACGCCCGCAGCGTGTGAGCGGGCGTCCAACGATGGGAATCGCAAAATGGAGGTGAGTGTGATCACGTTTCTGCCGGCATAAACTGCACCGGTTCCAACCGGTGCAGTTTATGCCAGCAGAAAGCCCCCGTCTGAACGCACCCACTGTGAATCAATTCCATAGTTCCAAGCCAGCAGTAGTCCCTGAGGACAGAAGGCACGTAAATTCCTAGCAGCCAAAGCAGAGTCCAGTGCCTGTTCTTTCTCTGACTGCAAGTCTCTTGCAGTGTCAGGGTGGACATGACCTAGGCTTGTCCTGAGATGGCATCCCATAAGCAGTTGCTTATGGACCCGGTTGTAATGCAGTGTAGCATTTTTGTTTGTTTGTTTAATTTATACCCCACCCTACCCAAAGAATGGGCTCAGGGCAGCTCACAGCATAAAATCAGCGACTAATCTCCCTTATAAATAAAAGCTGAATGGCGGTGGCACTTCTCTATAACATTCCAAAATCAGTTCGCTCTCTGATCTGTCATTCAGAGGGTCTCCCCATCCACTGGCTGCTTTGCCTGAGTCCTGCCTCCAACATTCTAAACAGTTTGCTGTTCTCCCCCCCCCCATAGCCAGTCAGAACACAGAGGTTGTTTGCATATGCGACTTGATTGGCTTTTGCCTCTAACATTCTAAACAGTTTTGCTGTTCTGAGGTAAAATGTGTCCAATCTCCAAGTGAGGACTGGAGATCACTCAGAATTACAACTGCTTTTCAGACGGCAGAGATCAGTTCCCCTGGAGAAAATGGTGGGCTCTGTATCCTTATATGCTGCTGAGGTGGCCCCCGTATGACAGCCAATGTGATGTAGCAGTCAGGGCTTCAGAGCACGGGAGAGGCTGCAGGTGTGTGGGGGGTGGAAAGCTGAAGAGTGAAGGGGAAATAAAGGTAGGTTGATGATTGGCTGGGAAGAAAGGGTTGCCAACTCCAGTTGGGAAATTCCTGGAGATGTGAGGGATGGAGCCTGGAGAGGGTGAGGTTTCAGGAGGCGTGGGACCTCGGACAGGTACAAAGCCATAGAATCCACTCTCCAAACCAGCTATTCCCTTCTGGGGAACCATCGTTGCCAATCTCCAAGTGAGGGCTGGAGATCACTCAAAATTACAACTGTTCTTTAGGTAGCAGAGATCAGTTCCTCTGGAGAAAATGGTGGACTCAGTGTCATTATACCCTGCTGAGGTCGCCACAGCAAATTGACACTGAGTGTCCAAGGCCAGGGCACCCGCCCAGAGCCTCTTTCTAGAGGCCGTTGTATTTATTTCCACAACGGGCCTTTTTCCTAGTAAAACAATAAATACCAATAGCAGGTTAAATTGAACCCATGCTCCATAACATAATTACAACCCCCACCCCCAAAAAGAGGGCCCACGTAGTATCCAGAACAGCAGGGCACTGCAAAAGGGTCATGAACAGTACACGGACAGGACAGAGTAGGGAGGGGGGGCAGAATAGTAGAACACCCACCTCCTCAACCAAAGGCCTGGTTGAACAGCTCTGTCTTGCAAGTCCTGTGGAACTGGAACTTTACAGGGGAATGCAGGAGCCTTTGGTGGATTGTGGTGGGTAGCTTGACATGAGTTGCATTCACTTGTATGTTGTGCAAACATGTGTAATGTGTTGCACAAACATAAATCTTGCCAATCTTGTTGTCCGGTCCCCAGAAATGATCCTTTTCAGTGTATCTGTTGTGCTCTGTACCATCCACTCTGCTTGTCCATTTACCTGGGGGTTTGTGTGGCACCACTGTGATGGTCCTAATGAGGCTGTTCCTAGCAAAGTTCTGGAAAACTGCAGAGGTGAAAGCTTCACCGTTGTCCAAAGCTATTGTGTCTGGCACTCCATGAGTTGAAAAAAGCTGATTGAAAACTGATGTCAGCATTTGAGGTTAGGGCTGGGACAATGGCTACTTCAAACCAGTTTGAAAATAAATCCATGATAATTGGAAAAGGTTTGCCCTGGAATGGGCCAACAAAGTCTTTGTGTAAACATGACCAAGATTTCTTTGTCATTTTGCAGGGGAATGCAGGAGCTTTTGGTGGATTGTGGTGGGTTGCTTGACATGAGCCGCATTCACTTGCAATCTTTTTTACTTCAGTGTCCAATCCAGGCCACCACTCATAACTTCTGGCCAATGCTTTCATCCGTACAGTACCTGAGTGTGCTACATGTAGAGTTCTCAGTACGATTTGGCATCCTGCTTCTGGAATTACAACTCCATTTCATCATAACAAAAAACCCCAGTGAGCTGAGAATTCATAATGATGAAAATCGCCTGAATTCTTCAGCCAGTTTTTCTGTGGGCCAACCCCTCCATACCCAATTGAGAACACATGCCAAGATAGAGCTTTTGATGTCATCCTAGCAATCCGTGCAGCCTGCAGAGGGGGATTCTGGCATTGATTCCAGCATAAGGGACTTCCATTGGTGGAGGAATGGCACAGTCAGGTATCGGCAGAGGTAGACAGTTTAATGCACCCGCTTTTGCAACTGCTTTCCCTGGCCTGTATGTGAGCTTGTAATTGTATGCATTCAGCATAATAATCCAGTGTTGCATACAAAGGAAACAAAAAGACAGGCGTTGGCTTGTCTGTAGTGAAAATTCCAAGAAGTGGCTTGTGGTTTGTTTGGGTTTCAAAAGCATAACTATACATTCAGTCGTGAATCTTTTTAAACTCCTTTCACAATAGCCAAAGCATCTTTATTAATCTGGGTGTAGTTCCTTTCAGTTGAGGTCATTATTCTAGAATAAAAGGCAATTGGTGTCTCTGTACCATCTGTGACTGAGGATAGCCCCAGCTTCACATGGCATGACATCTAATGGACAGAGGTGTCTGCTTATCACAGTGAACAAGACCAGAGTTAGAAATCAGTAACTTCTTTACACTTGGAAATGCTTCTTCATGTGTGTGAGTCCACTTCTACTGAGCACCTTTATCTAGCAAACGATGAAGGGATTCTGCTATACTGGGTTTGTTTTTTAAGAAAGCATGATAAAAATTCCAGAGTCCTAGAAATGTCTGAAGATCTTGCTTAAATCTGAGTACACATGCACTGCGTATTTCCTTTCCCTTATCCTGTGCTGCATCAATCTGGTATCCCAGGAAAATGACACTGGAAACTCCCAGCTGGCATTTCTCTTTCTTAACTGTGAGAGATCAAACTTCTGCAGACGTTTTTGGAGATGATCCATGAGTTGCTCTTTTGAGGGGGCCATGATTAACACATCATTGAAATAAGGTACAACCCCAGAAATACCTGCTAGCAGAGTTTCCACGAAGTGCTGAAAATTTCCTGATGCCACTGAGATTCCAAACTGAAGATGATTCCCATGGAAAGCCCCTCTATGTGTAGTAATGGTTTGGGTTTCTGCAGCCATGTCATCCACTATCAGTTGTGGATAAGTTTTGAGCAAGGTCAAGTTTAGGAAAAATCTTTTCCCCTGCAAGGACAGACAATAACTGGTTTATGTCAGGCACTGGATATGGGTCTTGCTTGAGTGCCTTATTTACAGTACATTTGTAATCCTCACAAATGTGTACATTATTGTTAAGTGTCAAGACAGGAACAATAGGGGTGACCCAGGTTGTGTGAGACACTGGCTCAGTAACTCCTTGTGCAATGAGCCAATCAAGTTCTGCATCAGTATTTGGCCTCAGGATAAAAAGAACATTCTGAGCCAGTGTGGTGGTGTGCTTAAGAGGGGTGGACTCTAAGCTGAAGAGTCAGGTTTGATTTCCCCCTCTTCCTGCACCTGAAGCCTGCTGGGGGACCTTGGGCCAATCACAGTTCTTTCAGCACTCTCCGCCCCACCTACCTCACAAGGTGACTGTTGTGGGGAGAGGAAGGGAAGGTGATTGTAAGCTGCTAAGGTGAGTGTAAGCCACTTTGAGACTCCTTGGGGTAGAGAAAAGCAAGGTAAAAAAACCCACTCTTTTTCTTCTTCTGAAACAAATAAGTGTTATGGCAAGATCCATTTGAAAAGTAACTGGTGGCCCTTTGTGAGCTCCTAAAACCTCCGTGAATACATGTGGGAACTCAGATGCTACCTCTTCCAGTATCACTGGACAGACAATATGCACTCCTTGAACACTGATCCCTAAGGCTATGGTCCAGTTTCTTCTCTATAGTCTTTTATGATCCTTTTTTGCGACTAACAAAGGTAAGGTCTGCCTGACAGATCCATAGCAAACAGCTACATCACAGCTTCCAAGGATCTAAACAATCTGTCCACTGCAGTCACAAAAGTTGACATTTTGATCCCTGTAATTTGGAAGGATGGTCCTGGAATAGTCTTGGCCTTCTCTCGTTCTTCTCAGGCCCCAATTGAGGAGGAACAGTTGCCTAATCACTGGCTCCTCCCAAGAACTACAATATAATCAGTCCCCTCCCCACCCACTCCCCATATTTCTACATCTCTTTCCTTTTAAAAGAACAAAAAGTTAAATACTTTATATATAATTGTTAAGGTGTGCTGGTCTTTCGATAACATGCCCACTTTGAGTGTATTTACATTCTGGTGTGACCTCTGTGAGTTGTCTGCTTCTTTCCCCTACCCCTCTGTCTCAAAGTATGTCTTCGGTGCAGTCTCTTGTACTCTGTGCCTCTCAGCTGGACTGATTCCCAGTACTTCTTCATCTCTGTTCACAAGTGGCTGAGACTCCCATCCTACCCCTGCATGCTGATCTCTCAGATGGTTGTTGGCGTGCCTTTTGTCACAGTCTGTGCCCTCCTCAACTCACAATCTGTGCCCTCATTGAGACCCAGTTTCATGTCATGGTTAAGAGCGGTGGACTGTAATCTGAAGAACCAGGTTTATTGTTTGTTTGTTTAATTTGAGTTTTATGCCACCCTCCCCGCAAGCAGGCTTGGGACAGGTCACCAATCACAAAGTAACAATATAAGAAAGTAGTTAAAACCAGGGGTAATTTCCTGCAGGAGCGCACAGGAGCGGAGCTCCAGCAGTAAAGAGCCCAGGGGGTGGGCACATGCAACAAGCCCCACCCCCTGCTCCCAGCAGCCCTCAGTCAGAGCAAGAAGCAGCCAGGTAAGTTGCAAAGGCCCCTCCCCCGGCTTCCCAGCCCAAAACAGTCCAGTGGCACCTTTAAGACCAAGTTTTATTCAGGTACAAGCTCTCCCTCCTCTGCGAGGACAGATCTGCACACACATCCCCCGCCCCAATAGCTAGCAATCCAAAACAGTCCAGTGGAACCTGAGTGGTGGGTGTTGCCTTCTGACACACTTCTGGTGATGTCAGGGGGTGTGGCATATGCAAATAAGGTACGCTAATGAGTTATGCTAATGAGCTCCTGCACCTCTTTTTCTACGAAATGACTCCTGGTTAAAACCATATTTCTCATAAAACCCAATCAGACACAAAACAGGGTGGATTCACCTCAAAAGCAATGCTCAGTTTGAACTGGTTCCATTTGGCCAGCATTGTCAGCAGGGGAGGCTGAGATAGAATGTGGATGTTCACCGCCTCATCTGAAAATCTGGAAGAACAGCTCCACCTTGCAAGCCCTGTGGAATTGTAACAAATCCTGCAGAGCCCTAATCTCAAGAGGGAGTTTATTCCACCAGGCTCTAGTCAAGGCGAGCCAGACATCCTTGGGGCCGGGGAAGGGACAACCAGGAGATATTGGTCCCTTGAGCGCAACATTCTGCGAGAGACATATGGGGAGAGGCAGTCCCGAAGATATGCAGGTCCCTGGCTGCATAGGGCTTTAAAGGTTAACACCAAAACCTTGAACTGGATCCAGTGCTCTATTGGCAGCCAGTGCATTTGGCACAGCACTGGCTGAACATGAGCCTGCACAGGCATTGCTGTCAGCATATGTGCCACCACATTCTGCACTAGCTGCAGTTCAAGGGCAGCCCCGTGTAGAGCAAGGTACAATAATCCAGTCTGGAAGTGACCATTGCATGGGTCACTGTAGCTATGTCCTGGGGAGTGAAATACAGGACCAGCTGCCTGACCAGCCGTAGATGGAAAAGGCTGATCAAGCAATGGTGGCAACCTGGGCATTGAAAGGGAGGCATCCAGGAGTACCCCCCCAAGCTCTTCACCCTGGGCACCAGCTTCAGCGGCATCCCTCCAAGGGCTGGAAGCTGGATTCCCAATTCCAGATCTCCATGACTCAGGTACAGGACCTCCATCTTTGATTCCCGACTCCTCCACATGCAGCCAACTGGGTGACCTTGGGTCAGTTCTCTCAGAGCTGTTCTCTCAAGAGTCTGTTGTGGGGAGAGGAAGGGAAGGTGATTGTAAGCTGCTCTGAGACTCTAAGTGAAGGGCAGAGTATAAATCCAACTCTCCTCCTCCTCCTCCTCCTCTTGTTTTCCTTCAGTGTCTTTGGTTCCTTCTCAGTACGTGGCCATGATTGCAGTTGCACCTGGTATGATCATTGGTTTACTAGCTGTACTGGTACTGTCTCAGTTCACCAAGGGACGTCCCAGTAAACCCTGGCTGTAGTAATCTCCCACTTGTGGGTAAAAGGGTCTTGGTTCTTCTGCTCATTAGCCATTGTGCTGGACTTAAGCTTAGGCCTTGAGATGAGTGAGGTAGGAATGCTAGGTATGGATTTGTCCCTGAAGCTTTTGCTTTTTGTACGAGTTTCTTCACTGTGTTTACGGCTGACTCGGCTTTGGCATTACTTTGAGAATTTCCAGGTAACAACATGATGTGATCAAAATCCCATTCCTTACTGAATTTCTGGAATTCCTTCCCTGCAAACTGGGATGCATTGTGAGAGCAGACTGTATCTGGTATCCCATAGTGTGCTTTTATCTTGCATGTAACTGTTCTGGCTAAAATATCTGGTGAATAGTCCACTTCCCCAAAATTTGAAAAGTAATCTACAATAATCAAATATTCCTTGTCAGTGCAACTGAACAAATCCATTCCTACTTTTGGCCAGGGTCTCTCTGGAATGTTATGCTGTATTGTTTCTTTAGGTTGACAGTCCTATCACATTTCTCCATGAAAGCCTTTGACAACTCATTCATTCCTGGCCAATAAATGGCATCCCCAGCCCATCACAGGTGTCTGTCAATTCTCAAATGGGATGAGTGTGCTTTGTGCATGACTTCTGTCCTAACAGCTTCTGGCATTGCTGCCCTGTCTCCTCTGAAGATGATGTTAATCTTTACACTAAGCTTGTCTTGTTTCTGGAAGAAAGGTGGTATCACTTTTGGAACATGGTCTTCTGTTTCTGGCCAACCTTGCAGTATTATAAATTTTAGTCTCTGGATTATGTTATCATCCTCTGTTCATGGTTGTATTTTTCTCAGCCTTTCCTGTGAAATGGGCAGGTGCTGTACCATATTAATGTACCATACTTCTGTTTCAGCTGAGCCCTCCTTGGCTGCTTCTGGTAAATATGCTCTGCGCAGGGCACCTGCCAGCACTAGGTCTCTGCCAGGGCAGTGGTTAATCTGTATCTTGTACTTCTGTTGCTGCATCATTATGTGCTGCAGATATTTTGGTGCACTGAGTAAGGGCTTTTCCCATATATTTTCTAGGGGTTTGTGGTAAGTCTGTCTACCTTGCACCCATAAGTATACTGATGAAATTTTTCCATTCCAAAAAAGAATGGCAAGTAGCTGTTTTTCAATTTGGGCTTAGCCCTTTTGTTTCTGATATGGCTCTGCTTGCAAAAGCAACCAGCTGACCTTCTTGTAACATGGAAGAACCCAGACCTGCCTCTGATGCTTCACACTGCAACATCAGTGGTTCTGGTAGGTTATAATACTTCAAAATAGGGGCAGTTATAATAATCTCCTTTACCTTTTGGAGAGCTTCGTGTTGATCAGACTGGCAGTTGGTCATCCCCAGAAACCTTTGGACTCCCTTGACATCATGATGTTTTTTTTCTATCTTGGATAGCTATCACTTTTTCTGGGTCTACTTCTAGGCCTTTTGAGGTCGATAAATGTCCAACATATGGGACTTCAGTGACCCTCAGTTGCAGTTTGCCCCAATTCAATTTTATGTTCTTTTCTCTGCACCTATTAAAATGCTTAGTTTATATTCATGACCCTACCCAAGCCTGCTGTAGGTTGTTACCTTCTCCCACTATCAGCACATCATCACCAATTGCTTTAATTCCTGTCAGACCCTCCAAGGCATGTGTCAGTCTGTTCCGAAACACTTCAGGAGCTGGACTGATGCCCGTCAGCATTCTCAGCCAACTTCGTCCAGCTGAATATGCCAGAACTCATTTTTTTTAATGTCGCAAACCAAAAAGAGTTGCACCTTGACAAATCTGGCAAGAAGTCATCACTAGTGGGTAGCGGAAAATGGCTTCCTTTAAAGGCCGTGTTCAAGGATTTTGGATTTATACATATCCTTAATTTACCAGATGGCTTCCTCATCACTACCATACTGCATATCTAATCTGTGCTTTTCTGTACTGGTTGTATCATTCCATGACGCCGTAAACTTTGCAGTTCATATTTCAGAGGCTGTACCAGAAAAACTAGTACTTTTCTATTTGATAACTTAATGGGTTTCACTTTTCTGTCAGTCTCTATTTTATAAACACTGTCAAGTTGTCCATCTCCCTTGAACACCTCACTGAATTCCTTCTGTATTCTTTCTAGAGTCCATCAATGTTTCCTCTAAGCTGTGGAGTCTTGTGAGCAAAAATTCTACTTTGTGAGCTACTGGCATTAAAGTTGTGAGCTTTGGATACTGCATCAATTAGCTTGCTCTGGAGCCCTCAATCCTGAGCTGAGACAAAAATGCGTGAGCCAGAGGCTAAAAAACTGTGAGCTAGCTCACACTAACTCAGCTTAGAGGGAACACTTGAGTCCATGTTTCTTATTGTCCTGAATTTGCTGTCACTCCACTTTTAATATGTTGTGGTATTGTTGTACCTTTATCAGATTCATAGCTTGTGCTGCTGTGCTGTCTAACAGTGGAACTACTGTCTGATATGGTACAACCACAAACTTCAGCCTGTATTTGCCTGTTCTTGGGTTAGTTATTTTGAGTATACATTTTCCCACCCGCTTCAATGTAGTGCAATGATACATAGTTAACATCTGGTTGGTTTCTTACAGGGGAAAGCTGTGATTCACTAAATGCCTCAGGATAATGTTACAACTAGCTCTGCAATCTAATTGGAATTGCATTATTTTACCACCACCCCCAGTACCAAGGCTGCATATAAGTGTTTCTGGTGCCCTGCTGGATTTTCCTGTATTGCATTTATCATTTGATCTGTTACCCAAAACCTATCTTCACATTCACTATCACTCTTCATATTCACCATGTGTGTGCTAAGTGCTGTCAAGTCACTTCTGACTTATGGCGACCCTATGAATTAATGTCCTCCAAAATGTCCTGTCGTTAACAGCCATGTTCAGGTGTTGCAATCCGAGGGCCTTTGTGGCTTCCTTTATTGAGTCAGTCCTTGTCAGGTTGGGTCTTCCTCCTCTTTTACTGCCTTCAACTTTTCCTAGCATTGTTGTCTTTTCCAGTAAGTCTCGTCTTCTCTTAATGTGCCCAAAGTACAATAGATCCAGTTTAGTCATTTTAGCTTCTAGGGAGAGTTCAGGCTTGATTTGATATAGAATCTACTTATTTGTCTTTTTTGGCAGTCCACGGTATACGTAAAACTCTCCTCCAACGGCACATTTCAAAGGAATCTACTTTCTTCCTGTCAGTTTTCTTCATTGTCCAACTTTCACACCCATACATAGTAATGGGGAATACTATGGCATGAATTAACTTGATCTTCATCACATGACACATCCTTACTTTTCTAGTTCCTTCATGGGCTCTTCCCAGTCTCAATCTCCATCTGATTTCTTGGGTGCAGTCTCCTTTTTGGTTGATGATGGAGCCAAGGAACAGAAAATCTTGAACAATTTCAATTTCTTCATCGTCATCCTTAAGTCATGTAATGTTCAACTGTAGTCCCGCTTTGGCATCTTCTGCTTCAGCCTTCAACTCTTTATTTGGGCTTGCTCTGTTTGGAGAGACCGTGGTTCAATTTGTCACATTTATGGCATTTTCCCCATAAGCCGGGCATCTGTCTTTTTGTCTTGGCTGTTTACCCTCACAGTGTTTACATTGTTCAGTAGTATTCATTTGCATTCATATGTTTGGTTTCTTCCTCTCTCTGTGTTGGACTTTATGTACTGGCTCCATTAGCTGTTCCTCCAGGGTTCTAGTCCTGTATTTAGAGAACTCAGCAGTCCCGCATATTTCCAAACTTTCTCTAAGGACAAATCAGCTTCCCTCAGCAACCTCTGTCATACTTGCGTGTCCTCAGTTCCACACACTATCCTGTCCCTTATCAGTGAGTCTTTAATACCTACAAAGTTGCAGCTGGCAATATATTCAGTACTCATCATTGCCTCCCCCCGTTGCTTGATTACATGCTTTAAAAAATGTACCTTTCTACTGTTTCACTTTTCCTGGGGTTGCAGTAGGCATCAAAACAGGCCAATATTGTAGTCAGATTATGCTGTGCTTGGGGACTATTTGCATGCAGTGTCTCACTTATTTCCCTCCCTTTTCCTCCAATCTAGTATGAAAACAGTTTTCCTTTCACAGCCTCCTCTTCATCTGCCATCGTAATGTCCATGCAAATTGAACTCTTCTTTCCAGGTCTTCCATGCCTGGACTAAGTTCAGGGCTTTGAGGTTCGATGTCTCTGACCCTCCACTTTCCCTCTCTGTCTTTTCCTGTGGTCCCCTGTCCCCTGTCCTCCCCCCCCCCCGCTTTTTCAGTTTCTGCTCACTGATTGTGGCTAGTCTTCTGTCTCGGATTCATTTATCACTGCCATCGTGTATCAAAGTGTGTTATATGTGTCTTTGTATTAAAACACTCTCAGTCTTTGAACAACCAGTAAACTTTATGTTGATAAATATTTTACAGAGATCTCTCAGTCTAGGTCTTCTCTCATTCTGCTCGGGCCCCAACTGAGGAGAAACAGAAAGCAGGTGTTACACTTGCCTGATTCCTGGCTGTTTCCAAGAACTACAATACAGTAAGTCTTTCCTGTATTGCTACACTATGGCTGTGGTCAGACAAGCTTTTTGATCTGATGTTGATGCTTCTCTCCTCCAGATTAAAAGTGCTCATTCAGACAGTGAAATCGGTTCTCTGTGTCAGAGTTCTCTCAGCCCCACCCACCTCACTGGGTGTCTGTTGGTGAAAGAGTTTTTAAGCCGCTCTGAGACTCGGGCGGGATATAAATCCAATCTTTTCTTCTTCTTCTTCTTCTGTTTCCCATTCCCCAGTTGTTGGCACCCTGTTCTCATCCTCGACTTTCCTGACACTGAAATTATTTATTTATTTGATTTATATACCGCCCACCCCCGGACGGGTGATCTTTATGGATTGAACTGGTCTCACCGTGCATTTCCTGATGTCTAAACTCTCTCTTGCGAAATCAAGCTGTTTGGGAAGTCAGATCACACACTTCCATCTGTGCACAATTTTAAAAATTCAGCTAGTGATATGTGCGTAAGTGGATCCTTGCCCCCGGGTTTTAAATCACTGCTTGTGCATTTCTGCACCCAAACATTCTGTCAGGATCAGAAGCATCCCCCCCAAAAAAAACCCCCTCTCTCCTATTTCTTGGGGTTGGAAAGCCATGGAAAGCCACCTTGATCCTGCCTTAAGGGCGGGGTATAAATCTAATAAAATAAATAATAAATAAATACATGGAAATAGATCTTAGTTAGGCTCCCATATAGTTGGGGAGCCTGGGGAGACTGGCATCCCTAATTCAGGGAGACTTGGATAAAGCTGAAAAAAATATGGGTAAAGCTGTTTGAGCACATCCCATGATTGACACAAGAGTAAATGTACTGAAGTCAATGGGGCTACTCTCTTGTATGACGCTTACACTTCCTTCCCCCATGTATTCCAAGGAACAGAGGCAAAGTGAAGGAGGCTGAGAAGGGCCGCAGTACTTCACGAAGGGATCACAGAGCTGTCAAAATGGAGTGTGCAAGCAACGGGAGCTATATCCTGCCTCTCCCCTACCACCTTTCTCCCAGTCCGGCACATTTTTGTATTGGAATCTGGCTGGGAGAAAATAGGCTTCCTGACTTGTGTATTGTGGTTTTGTTCAAAAATGGGTTCACATCCCCTTCTTTCTTTATATATGAATGGGGAGGTTGCCTATCCACTCCCCCCCCCCCCAGGCTAACGTAGACTGGGAGGAGAAACAATCTGTATTTGGTGCAAGTGGAAATGCAGTCACTTAGTGCTTATATGTGAAAAGATAGGCAGAGGGTGATTGCAGATCCTGAAAGATCAGTTCTTTGTCACGCAGATAGATGGTCTGATCATCAGTGATCTTTTGCACCATATTTTGTTTGACGTGTTCACATTATGGGGAGGGGTGAAGCCATAGCACCTGCTTGAAGCTACCTGGTAGATGAATACATTAAATAATTTTTTAAAGCCCCCCTGTGCCCTGTGGTAGGTGTTCTGTTTGTTTCTGGGAAGGGGCAAATCCAGGATGTCTGCCTCTGTGCCCCTTTAGCATTTCCTTAGCCCTGCCTGCCTGCCAGCGATTACAAGGGAAGTGAATCTCTCAGTGCCTGCATGGACACAGCTAATAGTATGGCCAGTGACTGCCTGTTATAAAGGGGACAAACAGGGACCACTTCCTGTGACCCCCCACACACACACACATAAACAGACGCACATCTGCCTTGTCTGTCACTGTCAGTCAAGTTAAGTGTATTCTTCTGTGATCTGGAGGGTTAGTGGGATTGGTTGCCCATGCCAGCATTTACTGGGAATGGGAGCGAAAGCCTCTGTACCTCTGGTTTTCCCCTTGATCCTGTCTTACAGAATATGCAAGCAAAGAGTTTCCTCTGCTTGCATTCTTTGGCAAGTACTCAAATGAAATAATGGAGCAACTTAGGCAATTTATGTTCTGAGAGCTCTGAGAGAACGGTGACTGACTCAAGGTCACCCATCTGGCTGCATGCAGGGGAGTGGGGAAATCAAGCTGTTTGCCAAATTAGAGTCCGCCGCTCTTAACCACTACACCAAACTGGCTTGAATCACTCTTCCTTTGATGCCTCAATCCATTCAAGTTCCTGAGAAAATGAAATCAGACCTCAAGGAACCAAAATAACTCTCAGATTGGAAGACTTCCAACAGCTCTCCAATGTCAGAAATAATATCAATTTGATTAGGAACTTTTCTGATATTTCTGAATGGGATGCAGTTCAAGTCAGACCTTCATTATGACATTTCTGGCTGTGTATCAATTCTACATGTGGAATCATCATAGGGAGAAGACAGACCTAGCATTTGTAGGGCAGCAGCAGTAGCTGGAAGTGCACTTAGCACTTTCAGTCAACTATTTATTTCCCGGGACAATCTCTGGTTTGTCTTTTCCCCCCTCCAGAACAGTTCAGTTTTATATATGTTGTCGAAGGCTTTAATGGGGAAGAACCTTTCACAGCACCTCCTCCCACAGTTCCCAGAATAGTTTTGTAATGCTTGCAATAAATTTGTGGTTCCTTAAATAAGGTGAAGGATAAATACATAAATGTACTTTGCTGTTCTTTTTAAACATACACTTCGTGTCTAGAGTTGCCATCCCCCCGATGGGGGTGGGGTTTCCCTACTTTCAGGAGACCAAATCTGATGCCACCCCACTGGCTAGTGGGGGGAGCCCCACCTCCGAAGGGCCCTGTCATGCCCGACGTGCCTGGCACAATGACGTCACCTGGGCACATTGTGCAGGGGACACTCTAGCATTTGGCTAAAAACTCTATGGTGTGTGTGCACCAGAAGATTCAGGAACCTGGGCTGGAGCCCCCCACCAACAACCAGGTAAGATCTGGCAACTGTATTCTTGTTTTTTTTTTTTGGCTGAAGAACTGGGGGGGGGGGGGGACACAGCACCAATGGTTGATCCAGCATTCATTTTTCATGTATGTATGTGCAAGGCAGGGAGGGAAAGTGGCATGGTATAGCTGGTCTGGTCAGATCTCAGAAGCTCAGCAGGGTTGGTGCTTTAAAAGGAGACTCCCAAGGAAGGCTCTGCAGGGGAAAGCACTGGCAAATCACCTCTGCTTCTCACTTGCCTTGAAAGCCCCTTGCCATAAGTTAGTTGTGACAATGGCACCTACGTACATATGTGCAAGGGAAGTTGTAAAGCCAAGACCATCCCATGGTTGAAGGCCCAACTGTGATCTCTGTTGTCTTCAGCCCAGGCTAATTCCTGTAATTAGGTACATGAACAAGAACAGAATGAGTATTGGAAGTAAATGGACCTGCAAGGGTCGACTAGCTTCTACACCAGAAGAATTCCATCACCTACTGAATGGTTTTAAGTTTTGATAATGAGCTCGCTGTCATGCTAATTATGTTGAGCAAGCTAACATAAACAAAACAGGACAGCTGTTCATTCACAACATTAAGGTCATGACAGTAAATCTCTTGGCTGTCCTAATAGCCTAAGGAACATGCGCAAAGAGCGCAGGTAATGCTTCTCAGTACACACACTCTAAAACACTTTGGAAGCCAGTCATATACTCATGCTTCAGAAAAGAAACAGCTACACAGGATTCTAAAACTTAGTCCTTGTATATAGATATTTGTAGGGCTACAGTAAACTATTCATCTACTTAAATGTGTTTCGCTCTCTTTTCTATCTAAATACATATTTCAAGCCTGTATTCAAGATTATAATGGAAGCATTCTAAATAATAGGAAAAGCGTGGTAGATGGTACATGGCACATTTTTCACATGACCTGAAGAGCACTTTTGACCCTCCATGTGTCTCAGCATTTTGATAGCTTTATTAGTTTTTAAAAAATCATTTTATGAAATGTATTGAGTTCATTGTACTCATGTTTTCCATCTTTTTGTATGATCTCTTAGGTACTCAGGGGGAAGCAACAAATACATTCCTTAATCAATAATCTATTTCTTAAAAGTATGAGAGTACCTTAGACTAGGATGAGTCCCTTGACTACATACACGAGGGTTGCCAGCCTCCAGGTGGAGCTTGGCGATCTCCCAGAATTACAATTTGTTCATGTCCCAGAGAGGTCCCGGGACTCCCCCACTGCAACAGCGTTAAGGCCTGGCAAACCTACCCACGAGTCCAAATTTACTTGGTCTGATGACCCCTCCAGGGCTGGCCCAAAACTTTTTGGCATTCTAGGCAAACTATGACCTTGGCATCCACCTAGTTCAGCATTCCATTTTCTACAGTGGCTAACCAGATGTTTTCAAGAAACCAACAAACCCAACAATCCCAAAGGGTGGAGCTGCCCCCATGATAGGTTTGCCAAATGGGCCCGGGGGGCGGGGAATCCCTTGCTTCGGAGCCCCGATTTCCGCCCCGGCGGAATCGGGGCCTGGGGGAACCCCGCCCCCGAAGCTGCATCACCGGAGGTGACGCAGCCACATTGCTGACGTTGGGGGCATGGCTGAACTCATCGGGGGGAAAACCATATGGTTTTCCCCCCGACGAGCTCGGCCACACCCCCAACGTCAGCAACGTCGCACGTCGCTTCCGGTGACGTGCTGCCGGTGCGCGCGCGTCCATCAAGACCTCCCGAATGCCGGCAAGGCTCCCCCACTCCGAGGGGTGAGTCGACTTGGCAACCCTAGTAGAAGAGCCAGATTTGAATCCAACAGCACAAGATTTTCTGGCTACAAGCTTTTGAAAGCTCCCTTTGTCTGATTTTAGCCTGGCAACTGTTATTTAAAGCTGTCTGTGACCTATTTATATTATCTATGTTTTTATCCTGGGCTGTTTTTTTTTTTTTTTTAAATGCTGGATTTTAATTAATCACTTTTTTAAAAATTGGGTTAGTATTTTGTGTGTGCATGTGTGTGCCAGGAAGTCATGGTTGGTTTCTGGTGACCCCTAGTGGGGCTTGGACATTTCAGAGGGGTGGCTTGCTATTGCCTGCCTCTGCATCCAGGCCCTGATATTCCTTGGAGGTCTCCCATCCAAGTACTTGCCAGGGTCGGCCCTGCTTAGCTTCCGAGATCTGATGAGATTGGGCTTGCCTGGGCTATCCAGGTCAGGGCTTAATTCATATGTTTTAATGTTTTGTTTTTATTATTTCCATTTCGAAAGCTGCCTTGGGCCGGTTCCTGGCGAAGCGGCATAATAATGTTCTAAATAAATAGCTTACACGTGCACTGGAATGCTAGGCTGTTTAGCACAACCCACAGTATATCATTTCACACATGGGCATATGTCTGTCTGTGTTTCAGAAATGCTTGTATCCGGATGATTCACAGGGAGAAGCCCCACTGGTGGACCTCCTGATGGCAACTGGTATTTCTGGCCACTGTGTGACAGAGTGTTGGACTAGATGGGCCTTTGGCCTGATCCAACATGGGTGTCTCTTATGTTCTTATGTTTAAGCCAGATAGGGAAGGCATATGTGAATCTACAAGACGCACGTGCCTTCTCTCAAAGTCTTCCCTCTAGGTTCCATGGAACATAGGAAGGCAGGGTAGTTGGATGAAGAACAACATGGTGGTGTGGCAGCACCATAGGCTTGCCAGCCTCCAGGTGGTAGCTGGAGATCTCTAGGAATTACAACGGATCTCCAGGTGACACAGATCAGCTCACCTGGAGAGAATGGCCACTTTGAAAGATGGACTCCATGGCATTATACCCCACTGGAGTCCCTCCCCTCCCCAAACCCCACCCTTCTCAAGTTACAGTCCCCAGATCTCCAGGTATTTTCCAGACCAGAGCTGGCAACCCTACAGCACCGGTGGTGGAAATGGCTCTCACCTTTCTCCAAATAGGGCTCCTCTCCACGAATCACCCAAGTAACAGCATTTCGGAAACAAATGTTGTCAACAGTGTGGCTTGACAACCCCCACTTTTTTGGCATTTCTGGGCAGGCAGCAAAAGAGGTAAAAATCGAAGAATTATTTTGTCCCCTGATGGGCCACACCACATGTGTTTAGCTTTGTGAGACACATGGGGCTGGATCCCATCAAAAAGATTCATGCATTCAAGGGAGCAATTTTCAATAATTCCACTGTCGTGTTACTCCTGGGCATGTGGTTGGGATGGATGGAAACCCTGCACAACTTATCAAAGCAGGCCTTTCCCCCCTTCATTGTCATAGGCTCGAAACTCTTCTGTGGCTAAAACCTTCCCTTCCCTGGAGAGGTGAAATGCAGATGCACTTGTAAGGTTGACTTTTGAGCTAAAGTATAAAACAGAATGCTTTTTGTAGGTCTTACCTTTCTTACCTTTAAATTGCTTCAGCTGCCTTTGACGCTCCTCCTTGCGCATTCAGGAAATGATGGCAACGGCAACAGCTTTCCTGCAATACTGTTTAATTTTATTCAGAATTTACTCATTGAGGTTGGCACTAGATCTGTTCCGGGATCTCATGTGCTACGTTGAGTCTGTTAAATTGCAAACCAGAAGCTAATGCTAAAGACGGCTCCTTTCCCTGCAGGCTGCATTTTGTCATTTAACACAATCTCGAAAGATCTCCTCTGGATACGAAACAAAGGGACGTCTATGACTAGTTGCACTTATGCAGGGGTCTAAGGTCACAACCCTGCAGGCTCATCTGTTTCAAGTGATTTGCATTAAATGAAACAACTTGGAAGAACCAATCTAAAATCTCTCTGTGACATTATTAACTTGCCCTTCATCCAAGGAATTTAGGACAACTTACGTGGTTGTTTCCTCTTCTCTTAATGCTCACAACAACTCTATAAGGTAGGTGAGACTGAGAGAGAGTGAGTGGCCCAAGGTCACTCAGTGAACTTCAGGGCTGGTTTTGAACTCAGAGCCAACCCCCTGTCCAAAATTCTAACCTCTACACCACTCTGGCTCTCTCAGTGACAATGTGTAAAGGACACAGGACCTACTATGACCTACTGTCATCACTTTTCTGTGGACACAAATCCACCCTTGAAGCACAACACATGATGAAGCTAAAATGGCCACCTCTGCTTCTCTGTGAGTATTCAAAAGCCTCCCCCAATGCGGATTGGTCCTACTTTCTGTTCATTTTGTGGAAGCCTGCTATTAAATTCTTTGAGAATCTAAAAAAAAGTAATTCAGCAGTATAACTCATTTCATGAAATATGTACAGGCTACTAGATAATGTTAATTTAAAAAGTTATTCTTATCACCCACCTCTGTAAAACCCCTTCAGCTTTTGCAATTAATCACAAAAACATTATGACTGCCCTAAAGTAAAGGTAAAGGTTCCCTTGCTCAAAAGCCAGTCGAATCCAACTCTAGGGTTGTGGTGCTCATCTCCGTTTTAAAGCCGAATAGCCAGCGCTGTCCGAAGACGTTTCTGTGGTCATGTGGCCAGCATGACTAAACACCAAGGCGCACAGAACGCTGTTACCTTCCCACTGAAGTGGTACCTATTTAATCTACTTGCAATTTCTTGCTTTCGAACTGCTAGGTTGGCAGGAGCTGGAACTAGAGACGGGAGCTCACTCCGTCATGCGGCAACTCGGGTCTCGAACTGCTGAACTACCAACCTTCCACAGCCTGCAGTTCAGCGTCTTAACCACTAAAAACTCAGGGTAAAAGCAGAAAAGACATTGCCTGTGATTTAGCTCTGTTGGTAATTATTTAGCAGCAGTACTTTATTTTCACTTTGTCTTGTTAAAAACAGGTTGCAATCCTAAAGTCACATTCCAGGGAGTAAACCCCACTGGATAACGTAAGTTGTAACTTTGGAGTAGACCTATTTAGGATTCCTCCCATAAAATTGTTCAGCACCCCAGAGGCTAAGAAATGCTTCATGGCATAAGCTTTCATGAGCCAGTGCCTGCTTCATCAGATGCTTCATGGTGTCTTAACGTTTCTCTCTTTCTATTGTTTGATTAAGTCATGATTTGGAAAATGTTCAGAGCTGGCTCCATTGGATCAATCCTTTATGAGATCCCCCCCCCTTCAGCTCAGAAGATTTTAAAGATTTGCATTACATCAATCATATCAACTCACAGCATCTCTTTCATGCTAGCTATGTGTTTGCACTGGATAGGAAATGAATGTTTTCCTCTTTAGAAGGGCTTCAAATTTTGCCTTATGTCAATATAACCCTTCCGCATATCTTTAGAAGAAGAGAGGAGAAGAGATTGGATTTATACCCCGCCCTTCACTACCCAAAGGTGTCTCAGAGTGGCTTACAAACTCCTTTCCCTTCCCCTCCCCACAACAGACACCCTGTGAGGTAGGTGGGGCTGAGAGAGCTCTGACAGAAACTGCTCTTTTTCCAAGAACAGCTCTTATCAGAACTATGGCTTGCCCAAGGTCATCCAGCCAGGTGCAAGTCGAGGAGTGGGGAATCAAACCCGGTTGTCCCAAATTAGAGTCCGCTCCCTTAACCACTACACCAAACTGGCTTTACGTGAATTTATCAACAGTGAAGATTTATGGAACACACAAGTTCATTCACTTTGCATGGCATTGATTTTATTCCAACTGTGGTTTGGTAGATTAGATGTGGAGATTGTATTTCCCTTATAAATGAGTGAATCCTATCCTTTTAGGGCCCTGTCCTGGATAGCCCAGGCTAGCCGGATCCCATCAGATTCTCAGCTGCTAAGCAGGGCAGGCCTTGGTCAGTATCTGGATGGGAGACCACCAAGGAATTCCAGGGTTACTACACAGTGCCGGGCAATAGCAAACCACACCTAAACATCTTTTGCCTTGAAAACCTGGTGGAGTCAGCATAAATCGGCTGTGACTTGATGGCCAAAAAAAAAAATCCTTTTAGGATTTCATTCATGGAATGACAGTAACTGTTAATTGCATCTCTGTTCTTTTTATGTCAGTACAGTAAAATATAACAAAAGATAGTCAGCAAAGAGCCGCATCATACACCGAGAAATGTCCCTGTGCCCTGGCTTTACCACCTTTGCCAGCCTGTGTCCTGGCCTTACCATTGTTATCTTCAGCCTGTACCCGCCACATAACAAGTGACCAAACTGAGCTGGTGTGAAGTTATGGGAAATGTATGGTCACCTAACTCATATTATAAATAATATTTGCTCCTGTGTACTTGACAATGTTCCAGCGTTTTAGTTGTATTTTAAATGATTGGCATTTTATGTTTATGATTATATGTTATGATAGGTTTTAATTGTATTTTTATGAAATATCTGTAAGCCACCCTGAGCCCGCCTTGGCGGGGAGGTCGGGGTATAAATTAAATCAATCCATCAATAATAAAATAGTAAAAGAAGAGTTAGAAAGAGCCTCCCTCCCTCCCTCATAATCTGACATTCTTACAGGCTCAGGGTGGATTGCAACTAAATACAATGCAGTAACAACAGAATATGAAATTGAGCAAACTCCAGAGGACGGCGGAAGACAGGAGGGCCTGGCGTGATGTGGTCCATGGGCTCATGAAGAGTCTGACTCAACTGTAAGAATGAACAACAACAACAACAACAGAATAATATAATCCACAAATACTCTATAGTCTTTGTAAACAAAACTAGAGAACATTCCACTTAAAAGACAGTACAGTAAAGGAAGAGTTAACTCTTTAATATAAAGCTTCACATAGATATTTGGTATAGCTTTAATATTCCTGCCAACCTAGCAGTTCGAAAGAAAGAAACTACAAGTAGATAAATAGGTACCGCTTCGGTGGGAAGGTAACAGCGTTCCGGGCACCTCGGCATTTAGTCACGCTGGCCACATGACCACGGAGAAGTCTTTGGACAGCTCTGGCTCTTCGGCTTGGAAATGGCGATGAGCACCGCCTCCTAGAGTTAGATTCAAGTGTTTTTCGAGCAAGGGAAACCTTCACCTATAGTTTTAATATAAAGCTTCATATAAATATTTGGTATAGCACATTTTACATTTGGTGTTTCATTGTTTTGTTTGATACTGTTGGAGGTGGATTTCTCTGTACAAAATGTGGTCTTCCTATCCCTCCCCCCTTCTAAGGGTGCATTAGTGAAACTTAATCAGTATCTCTTCCTCAACTAACAGCATAATTTCAGCTTGAGGGCAAACCAGATCAGATGCTGGAGTCGCGACTGGACTTTCCCAGCATCATTGGGGAGGGTTCCTGATTCAAACTGGGATGGCAGGGCAAAGGGAGAAAGGACTTAGACCTCTCTCATGCTGTTTTGCTGGTCAAAACCATCATCAGTGTGGTTGTTTGTCATAGAGAAGGAGAAGGACAGGCAGACTTCAGCTTGCCCTCAGTATTAGCATTACATTGTGTGAAAATGGCCTAACCATTAGGGAAACCATAACCATTTTGCAATGCCTCTGCCAACAGTGGTGCAACCCAGATCCCTCACACAAGCAATCGCATAGGGCAATGCTAATAGCTCTTGAATTGTTGCCAACTTATCCATCCCTTATGGTTTGCAGAATTCTCAAATATGGAGCAAAGCACTCTT
>NW_015176460.1:692596-706638 GCF_001447785.1 Gekko japonicus | reverse complement strand
ACTCTTTCCTTCATAAGGTTAGCCTGGATACGGTAGATCCACCTTCTCTAACGCTGGTATCACTTCTTTTTTAAGCTCTGCTGAGTAATGGTAGCACTCTTGTCCCACTTAGTTGCTCAAGGTTCTACTTCTGCTGCCTTGTATTCTTGTACCGGGCAGCTGGCCTCACATGGACAGCAGAAAAGATCTCGCTAAAAGAGAAAGGGGCATTGGTTAAAAACTCCCAGAGATGAATCCCTTGTCTTGAAACAAGAGATGTCTTGTCTGCTTCTTCCCTTGTAACACCTAGTCTAAAGTTATTATCCAATTTAAAAAGGGGATGTTCTTGGTAAATGCAGGATACAAAGATGTATAATTACCACAAACCATGCAATCATGTGGTTTCCGCAGTGTAACTTCGAGTCAGACCCCAGGAAACTAGTACCTGAATTTGAGAGCAAATAGATGGTATCTCATTGTGGAATAAGTGAGGGCAGGTACCTCAATTTGTCTAGATACAAATTAAATGCCTGGCTTCCTTTTATGATATTCAACTTTAAGAAATGATATTATAGAAGGGTGCAAGGTAACAGAAGAAGGAAAGAGGATTTCAGACATTCAAACACACAAGGTAGTCCATGTTCAGCCAGTAACTGATTTCCAGTAGAACACCTAGAATCTAAGGACAGCTAATATTCTTGTCAAGATTGATGGACTATGCAGAGACTGATTTAGTCCAGCACTACTTATTATCAAGAGAGCATATGCTGGATCAGTTAACACAGATTACTTGTAGATGAACCACTAAGAAGCTTTGTGTATGCATTGTTGCTTTGTAACTCTCAGGGTGAAGGCAAAACCACCATGCATCAAAAGGGTATCATGGTGTTCTGAGTTTAGTTTTTAATGCAAAGGTGACATATCAACAAATCAAACTTCCACAGAGCAAGAGGAGAAGGAAAGAACATAATAATAGGAAATGTAGGTGTACAGGCAGGAAAAGAAAGCTCTTGGCTTTAAATGGCTGTCTTTCCCTGCTTGTGATGGATGCTATACGCCTTGCTAGGAGACAGCCCTATCTCATATCCATTACTTGATTCAGGCAGAGTGGTCCTCGATAGAAAAGAAGGGATGAACTAACAACCATTTGTAGCTTTCTGTAAGGTATTTCCCTCCAGCTAAGGAATCCTGCATTTCACACCAAGTATGGTAGATAACTTGCAGCTTTGCTGGATCAAAACCAGCCAGATATTTCTCTTCTAAAGGAAAAAAAAAAACACCTCAATTTATTACACTCTCATAGTAGAAGTGCTATTTTCAGAAACCACTGCATCAACCAAATAAATCCTCCATCTGCCCAAACAAAGCGCTGCTGTTCATTTCCACCCTCCTTCCCATCTGCCCAGTTCCTTCTTTTTATAGAGCTCTGGCTTCTCACTCCAGCTGCATCTTCCAGGGAGGAAGTAGGACCACACCTACTTCCTGATTACATAAAATATTTCAGTAGCCAGCCTGTCTAGTAACAAGCTTTGCTCACAAGTAGACCTCAAGTTAACTCTTCTGTGCCCAGGTTGAGAAAGAAAGCATCCCACAGCCAAACCAAGCAAAGAATAATGGGAGGGGGCTTTGTTTCCCCAACATGAGGGGGAAGAGGATGGAAGAAAGCAGAAAAACAATGCAGTATTAAGCCTCCATGTCCACTCCATGAAGTTATTGTCATTGTATTTGCAAATTATGTATTAGTTTTCTTTATATAGCTATTGCATTATAACACTCATAGATTCAAATTAGGATAAAAGATGGACTGGGTATAATTAATAGGCCATTATAGTCTCTGGCTGCTACAGACAGATTTAGTAGGAGTTAGAGTAACAGCTATAGAAAAGAAATTAAACACTACTACATTATCATTTTAACTAAAAATGACAACTGATTCAGTAGAAATGGAGATGCTTGGCCTGATCCACTGCCTTCATTCTACTATGTTGGATCCAAGGTCTGTCTTCCTCTAAGTCTTCCTTCGATAGAGCAAGATTTCTTTTAACGGAGAAAGACTGTCCCATTAAGTGAAAGAGGTCATTGAATCCATTCCAATGGGTGTGAAATGTTACATAGAAAGAAGCTTTATTATTTGATTAGCGGATGGTGTCTGGATTGGAACTAGATAGTATATTTAACGAAAGGATCAAGATTGTCTGAACATTATTCAAGTCTATAACATAAAGAGCTTTGCTTAGCAAAAATTTTAGATTTGGCCTACACTTCTAATAGAATGAGAAGGTGGAGTAGATTGTGTTAGTTCAGACTGCAGAAGTAGGTGTCACAAAAACTCTTTGTAAGTAAAAGTCTATAACATCATGACATGGAGAAAAGTTCTGGCACAGCCCCACTCTGTGTTCTTGTTTCTACTTGCAGGGACCACTGTATAGAGGGGAGAAGTAAAAAATGTGCTCCCCACCTGCAGGCTAAAGTGGTACAGTCCATTGTATTTCTTCGATCAAATTACAGACTCCAGTTTTGTTCCATATGTAGACTGGGCCTTAGGATTCTCCCCTGACACATTTCTCCGGACAAACTGACAGTGTTTTTTCAATTCATACTTTGTGAAACAGTTTAACTCGATTTCAAAGAGGAACAGTGCTTCTTTGTCCCCCCCACCCCCCCGGGTCCTTATTTCACACAAATGGCTTCCCATGTAATAAAACTACTATGTGGACTTAATCACATCAGAGGTCAACAGGCAATCTGGGCCTCCGTGGCTAGGGATGGGAACAGTTTAATTCACTGACATTTTTCAAGTTTGTCTTGTCATTGCCTGGATTCTCTTACAGCATAAAATTGGCACTTAATGTTTACTGACATAGATAATCATAGATGTGTTTGTGTTTGGGGGTTTTAATATTTGCTGCAAACATCTGGGAATAGGTGGGGTGGAAGAGAGTGACAGTTGTGGCTGAGCTCACTAATTATCTAGTATGGTTAGATTCTCCTGGAGCTCCCAGAAGCCTTTCCAACCTTGACCTTCTTGTCAACCTCAAGATTGCTTCGGTATGATCTCTTTTTCATTGTTAATCTTCATTTGCAGCTCAAGCTGGCACAAATTTGTTCTGGACAAGCAAGAAGCACTTAAATGCCAGATATAAAATGCATTCAAACTCAATTAAACACCATTGTAGTCCTAATTGGCACCGGGAGAGGACAACTGTATCATTGTGGACTTTCCCCTGGTGAATTCTTAGCTTCAGGCATGAAAACAGAAAGCCACTAACTATATCCATTATTGTTTTCAGTTGTACAGATTCTGTCTCATGATGCCCACCACGGATACAATAATGTTCCAAGGTCATTTGCTGCTTCCTGGCACCCAGGGATCTTTCATCGCCCAGGCTAAAGAGGGCTATATCAAAATGTCAGATATGTGACCATTCACAGTACTTTTTGAAATCATTTGATACCCTTGAATACCACGCCATATGGAGATGAGTTGCAATCTTATTAAGCAAAACTAAAACATCCATGCCCTAAATCTGTCCAAACTAGAACATGCTGTATATACACAACACTGGGAATCCATTCAGTAAATGTGAAATATTGGTGAAACACACTTAATATAGAGATCATTTTTCTCTTGGTAATCTGAAATCTTCACTCCTTTCCCTTTATGGGGCAGGGCAAAATTAATAGGTTATTTTTAAAAAAGAACAAACAAACAGGAATTCCATTAAAAAACGGAATTATTTTCCTTTGGCTTTAACTGTGCAGCTGGTCCTTTATCACTAATGAGATACAGAAATAGCCTGGCATTAAGCATTGCTATATCACAAAAGTAAACCAGGTTAATGCTCATGGATTCTGGGATGTGTAGTCCTGTGAGAGAGGGAGGGAATCTCTCGAACTCTTTTTTTCCTAAAGGCATTAAAATGCTTTTGTACCTATCTCATGCTGCTCGGTAGACTGGCATATATGTTTCCGTGGGGCAGTTTAGAGAGGATACTTTTTAAAATCTAACTTTTCCCCCACCAGTGCAGGTTTTTCACTTGTGTTATAAATGAAAATAAATATAAATTTCTGATATGAATGAAAACAACGTGCCAAACAAATTTAAAGCCGGTTTATGTTTGATAACGTAAGAACATCAAGTTTAGCACCCTGTTTCATAGAGCCACAAATCCGTTGCCCTTGGGCCAAGACTTTCCCACAATGTTGCCCTGTTGTAAGTGAGCCCTAAGTCAGACCCTCCACACAACATGTGGCAACATATCCTGGTTTGTGGAGTTGCCAACTCTTAGTTGGGAAATTTCTGGATATTGGGGGGGGGGGGTTTGGAGCCTGGGGATTGAGAGGTTTAGGGAGGGGAGGGGCCTCAGTGAGTTCACCCTCCAGAGCAGCCATTTTCTCGAAGGGTAGTTTGGAGATCATTTGTGATTCTGGGAGATCTCAACCCTCACCTAGAGGCTGGCAGCCCTACTGGTTTGTGACCACATGTGCCCCTGCAACTGAACTTCAGCCAATCCTGGCCCTCTAGTGAGTGGCCAGTTGACATCATTTCTCTCTCATTCACACAGACTCATTTAAGATCCCCATCTTTTCTAAAGTCCACTTCAGCCATTCACATCCTTTCAGCTTTACGTGCCTCTCAAACGAGTGATTGTGAGGATAAATGGTAAGAATCCACGGAGGATGGGTGAGATAATAAGATCGACAAAAGACTTCCGACTTCTGAAAAATCTTAGGTAGATGCCTCAGTGGCATAAAATGCTGACTCAGCCTTCAGACCATGCATCCCAGTGGGAGAATGAATTACTCACATTTCTTCTATCCCAAGGTGTGAAGTGGAATTAGCAGTTCAGAACTGTTTCAGAGGGTAGCTGTGTCGGTTTGCCGTAAAACGGCTAGATTCAAGTTCAACAGTGTCTTAGGAACTAACCAGATTTTCAGAATATAAGCTTTTGAGGGTCAAAGCCTTCTGCTGTAGATATGCGTAGAAATGGAGATCTCAGAGTCTTTATATCTCAGACAGATGGTGGGAGGGATGTTGTAAAGGATGCTTGTAAAGGATGCAGATAAATCATTCATATTGTAATCAGTTTGATTAGAGCAGGGGGGAAAATACTTGGGGGCAGAAAATCAGAGATCTCCATTGCTACTCATGTCTGATGAAGGGAGCTTCGACACTTGAAAGCTGGTACCCTGAAAAAATCTTGTGGGTCTCTAAGGTGCTACTGGACACAAGGTCTAGCAGTTTAGAACTGGAGATGTGCACATTCCCACCCAGCCTTAAAGTTTGCTGGATGAACTTTGGCCAGTGACTCTCACTTTCACTGTAACCCACCTCACAGGGCTGTTGTAAACATAAATAGAACAATCTATGCCATCCTGGGCATACACTTCCTGGGAGGTGTGTAGGAAGTGTAGGATAAACATTGGGTGGGTGGGTGGATGGGTGGGTGGGAGGATGGATGTCTCCCACAGTGAGATCTATGGATGCTAGAATTCATTTTGGGGCCATGTAGGGTTGATTGTAGAAACCAGGGGAAGGGAGTATAGGTCACATGCACTTCATCTACTGCTTCTTAGCAGCATACAGTCCTTTCCCAAGAGAGCGTCCTTATTAGAAAGCACCTCATTATTGAGACCATGGTATATTAAAAAAAAAAGTGGTTCCAAATCTGTTTTAGAAAAACTGGAGATGCTTGGGGTGTTGCTTTAAGCCACAGGCGCTCTGTTATGACTGCACAGCACACCAATTTGTGCCATGGAGTAAAAAGGTTTTGTTGACTTATTAATATGTGCACTGCTGGCACAACAGCCCCTGTACAATGTACATAAAACTAACTTAGGTTGATACCTGTCCTGAGCTCCTTGGAGGAAGGGTGAGATAAAAATGTCCTATATAGATAGACAATAAAAGCATAAATATTATAACTGTGTACAGATATTCTCCCTTTTTAACCCTCTGTGGAGCTATTTAGAGCCAGTGTGGTGTACTGATTAGACTGTCAGGCTGGAGCCAAGGAGACCCGGGTTTAGGTCTCCATTTTGCCATGGAAGTTTGTTGGGTGACCGTGGACCTCTCAGCCTCACCTGCCTCACATGGCTGCTGTGATGATGAAATGGAGGAATAATGTAAGGAACAGTGTCCCCACTGGGGGGAAAGGCAGGGTCTAAATGATGCAAATAAACAGTTTCTCCTAGCCACTGCAGGGTGGGTTTGAGATGGAGCTCCCTCCCCCTCACCACTGATCTCATCTCCAAGCAAGATTTCCCCGCTTGCTCAATGACTGGGAAAAGCTCACGTAGATACTCCTTCAGATCATCTGGGCAGAGATTATATAGAGTTTTATTCATGAAAGCCGGAACCTAAAATAGGCATTAGTGGATTAGTTCTACTGATGCTCCCATTCCTTTTATTCAAAAATAGCTTTATAAATCTGAAAGGGAAAAAAGGGGGCTGCTCTTGTTATTTCATGCTTATAAATACTGAAAGTAGGTAATCTTCACAAACACTGTATTCAAAAACTGAATCACGGTGCTCCCGGTGCTATTCATATGTCAACCCTACGCTCACACTGATGTTTTGTTCACAATTTTACGAAAGCAGGTTTTCAAGCCCGTTTGCATCTGTGCAGCTGGTGGCATTCAGCCAACAAGGAGGAGGAGGAGGAGGAGGAGGAGGAGGAGATTGGATTTATACCCTGTCCTTCACTACCCGAAGCAGTTTCAGAGTGGCTTACAATCCCTTTCCCTTCCCTTCCCCACAACAGACACCTTGTGAGGAAGGTGGGGCTGAGAGAGCTCTCACCAAATGGTATCAAAATAGCAGGGACGCTAGTCCACCCTCTCTTCTAAGGCCTCCCCTAGATTTGAGTGAATTGGACATCCAGTTTTGCAGCCCCTTGAATAAGGTGCCCTGAGCAATCTTCATCTTCTCTGAATAGTGGAGGAGGAGGAGATTGGATTTATACCCCACCTTTCACTACCTGAAGGAGTCTCAGGGTGGCTTACAATCCCTTTCCCTTCCCCTCCCCACAACAGACACCCTGTGAGGTCGGTGGGGCTGGGAGAGATCTCTTGAGAACTGCCCTTGAGAGAACAGCTCTGAAAGAACTTGTGACTGACCCAAGGTCACACCAACAGCTGCATGTGGAGGAGTGGGGAATCAAACCCACTTCTCCTGGATTAGAGTCCATGCTCTTAACCACTACACCAAACAGAGGGTGATTTCTCACGAGAGCTGCCTCGCAGCACAGCGCCGTTTGCCTCGACACAAACGTGTCAATTTCACACCCGAAGCTCCGGGGCTGCATTTTGACTCGGGGCTTCGCCCGATTTCCTCCGCAGTTTCGTGATCCTGGTTTTTGAGGATCATGAAACTGCAGAGGAAATCGGGCGAAGCCCCGAGTCAAATGCAGCCCCGGAGCTTCGGGTGTGAAATTGACACGTTTGTGTCGAGGCAAATGGCGCTGTGCTGCGAGGCAGCTCTTGTGAGAAATCACCCAATGTAACCTCTGCTGATGCATGTTCACATTGCTATATAGCTTGGATTATGTTCAGTGTATATGCTACCTTTTGAGAAGACGCCACTTTTGCTGCAGTGCAGTTGGTGGCATGACATTTCATTGGTCAGCAGCATTCATCATATTGTCAAATGATGAGAACTCACTGAATAAGTTAAAAGGGTTAAAAGATTGACACAGTTCATAAGAAGTACAAAGATGAAAACTCTGAATGAAGTATAAAAAGCTAGTTGGAGATCTCCTCTCTTGGGTTTTTAGTTAGTAGTGGGTTCTTTACTTTCTCCCTTATATGTAGCTTTCCCTTTCCCTTTTTTCTGTTCTAGTTTTTTTAGTGTTTAAAAAATCAATAAAAAATCCCCTCCGGGGGCTTAAAAAAAAAGTCACTGGATCAAACTTAGTTTCTAATGGCAATGCAAGAATGCACAAAGCATTTGGAATCCAGTTTAGAACACTTGAGGAACATTAACATGTTTAGGTTTAGTCATCAGGCAAATGGGCAAGGCTTGAATACCAGGGAGATACAGCCACATACCTGTCCCACCACCACACTAGACAGAACAAAACAATCTAGAAAATCACCTCCTGGGATGGGTGCTGTTGGTGAATATCTTTCATATAAAATACATTGCAGCTGCTTGAACATGTTGTAGTCAAATCATATAAGCACATGACACATTCCTAATACTTAATCCTGCTGTGATTAATTTGGATTTGCAATCCAGTTGTTTCTAAGAGCTGGGGAGAAAAGAAGGTGAGAAGAACATGGTTGTCAAGCCTGGTTAATCTTTGTGCCTTTTCCCCTCTGGAATAGATTACAGAATCCAATTTACGCTGCACAAACCAATTTGCTACTTTTCGTATCCTCAGAGACTTGAAATGAAAATCCGCCCATTTGGCAAGTTCAGAACTTTCTTTCTACACCACTTCCAACACAATTGCTGTTTTTCATTGCGATCACATCAGATGTACAACACAACCTTTGCAAAATCTCTACAGTGGCTCAACGAGAGGCTGTGTTGCACGAGTTACCATCTGCTGACAAAGCAAGGAGATCAACACTTAAGGTCTTCAGAGAGATGAATTTAATGACAACTAACAGGGGCCCTTGTCCTAATCCCATAGTATATTTCCCTGTGCCAAAATGTCCAAAAAGCTAGAAGATATAGATCAGGGGAATACAGAAGCAATGAATTACATGTATCTGGGGGAAAGAATCTTATTTGAAGGCTTGGAAGTCATTTTCATTGGTAGGTGGAACTTTGGGTGAGTGGTATAGTGCTGTGTGTCTATTCCTAGAGCGTCAACATATGGAGCTTCCTTCAGGTGTCAGTTGAAAGCCGTTCTGGAGATGATCCTTTCTACCAGTCTTTCCACCCTGGTCCTCCTTCCAATCCACTCTTCATGAACCCTTCCAGTGATCACTACTTCAGCCAAAAACATATTCCTTGAACACAGAGAACTAAAAAACCCACAAGGACATGGTTTCCAGTCTAGTTTCGACCTGGCATGTCTGCTTTCTGTGTGGAAGAATGATTGCAGTTTGCTCTTTCCATCATGTCATTTCCCCACCTGCCTTATGAAGTGGCTCAGTCCAGTCACAGGCTCACTTACCACATCTGCTGTTTGTGAACACTTGGCTTTGAAAAGGTCCAGAGGACAGATGGTGACTTGCTCAAGGACACTGTTGAGATTTGACCCTGTGGCCATTGTATTTATACTGTATTCAACCCATGAGGCCCCAGTGGTATTGCAAAAGAAGCCATCACTTTGCTGCTAGTCTAAGGTGAACATCTGAGTATGTCCATGGACCTGTCTAAGGTGAACGTCTGAGTATGTCCATGGACCTGTCTATCACATCTCCCTTACCTTTCCCACTGCTACCACCTTTGCCCTATCATTTGTTTCTCCCTCCTCCTCTACACACACTTTGGCAGACTCTCTTGCTTTTCTTTTGAACCCAACGATGCCAGCAATTTGAAGAGAAGCACAAATGGGTTGCGCTCTGATCCTTCCTACTAGGAAAGGAGAGACAGCTCCAGAAATGCTTGTGAGTCTTTAGGGCAACTCCCCATTTCCTTTCTGAGAAAAGCACCACAAGAACATGAAAATGTCATGTTCTTCATTTTCCTGTTCCTTTTAGACTCAACAACAATTCTTTTGTGCTGTGTTTTCCCCCCACTGCCATCAAAAGCTAGATCAGCCTGAAACTCCAGTCAGTGGTGGACCCTGTGCAGACTCAGTGACCCCTAACACCAGTCCTAGAGAATATCCTATGGGCAGTGTTCCCTCTAACCTGAGCTAGTGTGAGTTAGCTCAGTTTTTTAGCCTCTAGTTTACATATTTTTGTCTTGGCTTAGGAAGGAGGGCTCCAGAGCAAACTAATTTATGTAGTAGCCAAATTGCTCACTCACAACTTTAATGCCAGTAGCTCACAAAGTAGAATTTTTGCTCACAAGACTCCACAGCTTAGAGGGAGCACTGCCTACGGGTATACCTTCATTGTTACAGTGTTAGGTATTCATACATTGAAAGCATGGAGCTTTCCCTTAGGAGATTCACTGTGGTATAAAGAGGAGAGTGTCACACAAGATACTGGGGACCCTGGGGTTGAATGCTCCACCCCTTTCACAGACTTACTGGACGACTTTCTTCCTGAAGCCAGCTCTGATATCCTACCCCACAGGGTTTTTGTGATGATCAGTATATTCAGTATTCATGACTGTAAAATCAAGGACATGACATCTGTTACACTTACTTTTAAGCCTGAAATTTTCCTATTGAATCGGTGGGAGGCAGGAATGGACAACAGAAACAAAGAGAGAATATCTATACTACTGGCGACAGCTCGTTTGGTAATCGCCTCCAACTGGAAATCTCCGCAGATGCCCTCATTATCAGCCTGGTATGATAAAGTACGGGAGCAATTTGTGATGGCCAGAATCACAGATAGTGTTCATAGGGCCCACTCGTCCCAATATTCAAGTTCCAAATTTGAGTCTGTCTGGTTTTCAATTTTCTCTTACCTTTCTGCGCATGAGATAGTGCCCAGGAACTCAAACTATCACAGGTGGTTATTGATGTGAAACTGAAGGTTCAGTGGAGGGGAGGTTAGGAATATGGAGGGTATTCTTACTTAGATGTTTTAATTGACTAAGGTTTAAATGTACTATACTCGTGGATGGGGATATGAACTCTGTTTGAGGATGCTGTTTGAGTGTTACAAGTGTTGTGCTTTTATGAAGATGTACCTTGGCTACTGTGGAAGTGAATAAACAATGAAATTAAAAAAAAATGACTGTAAAATGTAACCATTTTTCTCTCTGGTCTCTAAGGAAGTCTCACAAGGTATCACATTTCAGTAGTGCTAATTAATTACATATGGGACAATTTCATACAGTCACAGAAGACAAGAGAGGTTGATTGGCAGTAGATTTGGGACAAACAGTCTTTTTCACAGAATACATAATTTACAGAATCCCCTAGTGGGTGGTGATGGCCACTGGCTGGGTTCCAAAAGTATTAAATGTAGTCCTGGTGGATAAGCCTATCAAAACTACTTACATGCAGAAGCTAAATGCATCTCCTGAATAGACAGCAAGGGAGAGCTTTTACTTTCATGCTCTGCTTGTGGGTGTCTGAAAAGTATCTAGCTAGCCTCTCTGGGAAGCTGGAGACTGGGAGAGATAGACTCTTAGTGAACAATCCTAAGCAGTCTACTCAAAATCCTACTTAAGTCTATTCAGTGGGGCCAAATTCCAGGAAAGTGTTCTTAGGATGGCACTCTGGTTTAAAGGGCTTTTCATGTTTCTGTTACTAGAATATGTTCTGCCATACTGCATGGATATATATGCTAAAGGTAAGGTGAGGGATAACTTATTTCACTATGTTAACTAGAAAATGCTTGTCTTCTGTACTAAAAGGCAAGTCGGTTGGTGGGGGAAAGGAGAGAAGGAAGCAAGGAGAGGGAAGGATATGGGGGCTTCCAAAAGAAGGGAACGAGAAGAGGATATGGGGGAAAGTGAGGTGCCTCCTGCAAATCTTTGTGGGTTCCTGTGAAGCCCCCCTGGCCAGGGACCACATCCCCCAGGGATGTACAATGGTGTATTTGTGTGATCAGTGATGAGTCACCACTCAAGAAATGCTGAAGTTGCCTGTTTTATTGATTAGTGCCATTCTAGTCATTAGTTCCAAGGTTGCACCTTGCAGCCTAGCTGGTTTGTCCCTGATTATCTCTACCTGCTTTCACCCAGTTTTCTTAGGCCTGCTTCCCCGGCTGAGGTCCTTCATCTGGTCTTGGTAGCTCCTGGCTCTGGCCATCTCATCTTCTGGTAGTGCTGGCAGTAGCTAGGTCACCAAGGCCTATCCCAGTGGTAGTTGTTGCCTCTTGGCCAGGAATGCTGCTTTCCTCATACAGGGAAGTCTTGTGTTCCTGCCCACTTTAGAGAACTCAGGCCTGGCTGGCTACTCTTTTTCCCCGTTCCTGGCAGATCCCAACTAGGCCCCTAACTTCTTCAGCTGGGCCCTTTTTATCCTCTTGCTCCTGGACCAGGGCAGTTCCTGCTGCCCCATGCCTACTCCTGAATAGGCCTTTCCCCCCTAAGGACAACTTTGCCCTCAAACGTAGGTCTTTCGTGAACTGGCCCTGGTTGCCCTTCCTTCCTGCCATGCTCTCACTGACCCCAGGGTGCCTCCTTCTGCCCCACTACAGTGCTGCCAGCATGCTGAGGGCAGTGCCCGTGTTCCACCACTTCTCCCCCAGGGCTGAGGTGCCCAGAGATATGACACATACCTACTGTGTAACTGGGCATGGCAGCTGGCATCAAGTAACTCAAGCCATAGTTTTCCTGGGTAGAAGCTGCCAGGGGGAGGGAAGGAATGAAAACTGGAGATGGGGGGCAGATAAAGGCTGTGGGTGAGGAGGACAGAAGGACCTGCTGGATCAGACCAATGGTCCAGCATCTTGCTTAGCACAGTGGTCAACCAGTTGTCCTGGAAAGCAGGAAAAGGGGAGAGGCTGTGGGGTTTGTTTTCTGAAAAAGCAGCTTCATGAGGGTGCAGTGTGAAGCAGACAAAGAATGGACATGAGATGGTGAATCATGGCCCTTTCCCTAGCATTTATGAAGTCTAAATAACCCAGCCCAGTGATACTCTAAATGAAAATGGTGAGAAAGGGCAATCTCAAATTTGTTGTTGTTCAGTCGCACAGTCGAGTCCGACTCTTCGCGACCCATGGACAAGATCACGCCAGGCCTTCCTGTCTTCCGCCGTCCTCTGAAGTTTGCTCAATTTCATGTTTGTTGCATCTATGACACTGTCTAACCATCTCATCCTTTGCCGTCCCCGTCTTCTTTGACCTTCAATCTTTCCCAGCATCAGGGTCTTCTCCAGTGAGTGCTCCCTTCTCATTTGGTGGCCAAAGTATTTGAGCTTCAGTTTCATTATCTGGCCTTCCAGGGAACAGTCAGGGTTGATTTCTTTTAGGATTGACTGATTTGATCTTCTTGCAGTCCAAGGGACTCTCGAGAGGCTTCTCCAGCACCATAGTTCAAAAGAATCTATTCTTCAGCACTTGGCCTTCCTTATAGTCCAACTCTTGCAGCCATACATGACTACTGGGAATACCATTGCTTTGACCATGCGGACTTTTGTTGGTAGGGTGATGCCAACCCTTTTTATCATGCTGTTTAGGTTCACCATCGCTTTCCTCCCAAGGAGCAGGCGTCTTTTAATTTCATGGCTGCTTTCACAGTCTGCGGTGATCTGGGATCCCAGTAACGTGAAGTCTGTCACTACTACCACGACTTCCCCTTCTATATGCCAAGGAGTGATGGGGCCGGATGCCATGATCTTAGTTTTTTTGATGTTGAGCTTCAAGCCCACTTTTGCGCTCTCCTCTTTTACCCTGAGCAAGAAGCTCTTTAGGTCCTCTTCACTTTCTGCCATTAGAGTGGTATCGTCTGCATATCTGAGGTTGTTGATCTTTTCCCCAGCAATCTTAATTCCCGCTTGTGATTCATCCAGGCCAGCATTTTACATGATGTACTCTGCATATATATTAAATAAGCAAGGTGACAATATACATCCTTGTCGTACTCCTTTTCCTATGCTAAACCAATCAGTTGTTCCATATCCGGTTCTAACTGTTGCTTCTTGACCCTTATACAGGTTTCTCATGAGACATGTGAGGTGGTCTGGTACTCCCATCTCTTTAAAGACCTGCCATAGTTTGTTGTGATCCACACAGTCAAAGGCTTTAGCATAGTCAATGAAGCAGAAGTAGATGTTTTTCTGGTACTCTCTTGCTTTCTCCATAATCCAGCGAATGTTGGCAATTTGATCTCTAGTTCCGCTACCTCTTTGAAACACAGCTTGTACTTCTGGTAGTTCTCTATCCATGTACTGTTGAAGCCTAGCTTGTAGGATCTTGAGCATGACCTTGCGTGTGATATGTGTGCAATTGTGAAATAGTTTGAACATTCCTTGGCATTGCCCTTCTTTGGGATTGGAATGTATACTGACCTTTTCCAATCCTGTAGCCACTGTTGC
>NW_015176460.1:692369-692474 GCF_001447785.1 Gekko japonicus | reverse complement strand
ACGGCCGCTTTTGACAGTTTGGGCAGTTTCTAGCCCAACGCATCGCTCCCCAGCGAGGGGGGGGACAAGCAGGCAGCAGCGCCTAAGAGGGAGTGTTAGGTTGGC
>NW_015176460.1:692065-692184 GCF_001447785.1 Gekko japonicus | reverse complement strand
TAGATAACAATAAACGTGCCGCTTACCTGAACTGCGTTAAAAAATAAATTGAATCAAGCGGTTGAGCGGATAAAGAATTAATATTCCCAGAACTCTGATTCCGGCAAAGAAATAGTTGA
>NW_015176460.1:647701-688086 GCF_001447785.1 Gekko japonicus | reverse complement strand
TGACACTGTCTAACCATCTCATCCTTTGCCGTCCCCGTCTTCTTTGACCTTCAATCTTTCCCAGCATCAGGGTCTTCTCCAGTGAGTGCTCCCTTCTCATTTGGTGGCCAAAGTATTTGAGCTTCAGTTTCATTATCTGGCCTTCCAGGGAACAGTCAGGGTTGATTTCTTTGAGGATTGACTGATTTGTTCTTCTTGCAGTCCAAGGGACTCTCAAGAGTCTTCTCCAGCACCATAGTTCAAAAGAATCTATTCTTCGGCGCTCGGCCTTCCTTATAGTCCAGCTCTCGCAGCCATACATGACTACTGGGAATACCATTGCTTTGACCATGCGGACTTTTGTTGGCAGGGTGATGTCTCTACTTTTTATCATGCTGTTTAGGTTCGCCATCGCTTTCCTCCCAAGGAGCAGGCGTCTTTTAATTTCATGGCTGCAGTCACAGTCTGCGGTGATCTGGGATCCCAGGAACGTGAAGTCTGTCACTACTTCCACAGCTTCCCCTTCTATTTGCCAAGGAGTGATGGGGCCGGATGCCATGATCTTAGTTTTTTTGATGTTGAGCTTCAAGCCCACTTTTGCGCTCTCCTCTTTTACTCTGAGCAAGAGGCTCTTTAGATCCTTTTCACTTTCAGCCATTAGAGTGGTATCATCTGCATATCTGAGGTTGTTGATCTTTTCCCCAGCAATCTTAATTCCCGCTTGTGATTCATCCAGGCCAGCATTTCGCATGATGTACTCTGCATATATATTAAATAAGCAAGGTGACAGTATACATCCTTGTCGTACTCCTTTTCCTATGCTGAACCAATCAGTTGTTCCGTATCCGGTTCTAACTGTCGCTTCTTGGCCCTTATACAGGTTTCTCAAGAGACATGTGAGGTGGTCTGGTACTCCCATCTCTTTAAGGACCTGCCATAGTTTGTTGTGATCCACACAGTCAAAGGCTTTAGCATAGTCAATGAAGCAGAAGTAGATATTTTTCTGGTACTCTCTTGCTTTCTCCATAATCCAGCGAATGTTGGCAATATGATCTCTCGTTCCTCTACCTCTTCGAAACCCAGCTTGTACTTCTGGTAGTTCTCTATCCACGTACTGTTGAAGCCTAGCTTGTAGGATCTTGAGCATGACCTTGCTAGCGTGTGATATGAGTGCAATTGTGCGATAGTTTGAACATTCCTTGGCATTGCCCTTCTTTGGGATTGGAATGTATACTGATCTTTTCCAATCCTGTGGCCACTGTTGCGTTTTCCAAATTTGCTGGCAAATGGAGTGCAGCACTTTAACAGCATCATCTTCTAAGACTTTGAATAGCTCAGCTGGAATACCATCACCTCCACTAGCTTTGTTGTTAGTAATGCTTTCTAAGGCCCATTTAACTTCACATTCCAGGATGTCTGGCTCGAGGTCAGTGATTATACCGTCGTGGTTGTCAAGGACATCGAGGTCTTTCTTGTATAGTTCTTCTGTGTATTCTTGCCATCTTTTCCTAATCTCTTCTGCTTCTGTTAGGTCCCTACCGTTTTTGTCCTTTATCATGGCCAGCTTTGCATGGAACGCTCCCTTGATTTCTCCAATTTTCTTGAAGAGATCTCTAGTCCTTCCCATTCTATTGTTTTCTTCTATTACTTTGCACTGTTCATTCAGGAAGGCCTCCTTATCTCTCCTTGCTGTTCTCTGGAAATCTGCGTTCAGTTGGGTAAATCTTTCCTTTTCGCCTTTGCCTTTCGCTTTCCTTCTTTCCTCTGCTATTTGTAAAGCCTCATCAGAAAGCCATTTTGCTTTCTTGCATTTCTTTTTCTTTGGTATGGTGGTGATTGCTGCCTCCTGTACAATGTCACGAACCTCCGTCCATAGTTCTTCAGGCACTCTATCTATCAAATCCAGACCCTTGAATCTATTCTTCACCTCTACTGTATATTCATCAGGGATGCGATCTAGGTCAAACCTGAATGGCCTCGTGGTTTTCCCGATTTTCTTCAGTTTAAGTCTGAATTTTGCAATGCGTAGCTCATGATCTGAGCCACAGTCAGCTCCAGGTCTTGTTTTTACTGACTGGATAGAGCTTCTCCATCTTTGACTGCAAATTATATAGTCAATCTGATTTTGGTGTTGCCCATCTGGTGATGTCCATGTGTAGAGTCGCCTCTTAGGTTGTTGGAAAAGGGTGTTCGCTATGACCAGTGTGTTCTCTTGACAAAACTCTGTTAACCTTTGCCCTCCTTCACTTTGCTTTCCAAGGCCAAACTTGTCTGTTA
This sequence comes from Gekko japonicus, assembly GCF_001447785.1. Lineage (NCBI taxonomy): Eukaryota > Metazoa > Chordata > Lepidosauria > Squamata > Gekkonidae > Gekko > Gekko japonicus. The sequence goes on along the minus strand of NW_015176460.1, from coordinate 685,830 downwards.
TTCCGGTTACCTTTTGACTTCCTACTTTAGCATCCCAGTCCCCTATGATGATGAGGACATCATTTTTTGGTGTTAGTTCTATGAGGTGTTGTAGGTCTTCATAGAACCAGTCCACTTCAGCTTCTTCTGCATCAGTGGTTGGGGCATAGACTTGGATTACTGTGATGTTGAAATAGATATCAAATAGAAAGGGCTAAAACATTGCTCTGCACTCCTTCATTTTACACTGGCCCCTTCAGAAGCAGTGTTTTGGGAAAGAAAGTGGGTTACAACCCTTGTCAGAACAAAAATAGTCATTCTTTAACCTCTTTTAAGGACAGTCTTGCCTTTAAACAGCATGCATGCAAGTAGAAAGAGTTCTGATTTTCAACAGTGTATTTCTTACTCCAACTGTTAAAAACTGGAGGAGGGGGGTTCCTATGTCATCCTTTTTTTAAAAGCTGTGCATTTTAAAGGGTGATATGTCCTTCCCTGCACTGACATCAAGCTACCCATGTTTGATCACGTCTGTGGCCAGGGTAGCAGTAAGCTGGTAAACTGCTCCCATTGCTTGACTAATAATTGCATATTGTCAAAGATGAACAAAATGAAAAGATACTGTATGGACATTTGCTGTCACCCTGCACAAGAAAGCTAGTGCTGACCTCTGCCTTGCTTTCTATTTGGAGTATGATTCACACTTAAAGCTTTACTGCCCTTTGATTTCTTTCCAGTTCAAATCATTTGCTCATTCCCCTGGTGTTACAACTTGGTTTTCACTTTGTTTGTTCACAATGAGTCACACCCTTAACTCGCTTTATAATATTGGCTCTGAAAACGGGTACATGGCATGTGCATTTTCACATCCATTATGATTGCTTCAGTGCCAACAGAAGGGCTGCTGCTGGGGGCAGATGTAGCTCTTGAGCAAACATCTTTCTAAAGGATTCAAAACACTGTCTACTCCCCCCCCCCCACACGCACACATTCTGCAAACCCAGGTTTGCTGCTCAGCTAATTCTGGCTCCCTGACATGCATTGTAAGTATGTATCTATCACATTCACACTTCCTGGGTTTATGTCATGGGTGTACATATGCTTAAAATATATTGTAAGTGAAAATTCCCTTGGGACATGCTAGGCTTCTTTTTTATTATTTAAAACATATTGACTGTGTTGTGACTAAAAACGTTCAAGGAAATGTACAAAACCGAAGATATAACATAAAGACCTATAGCATAAAAACACCAAAATGGCAAAAAATCAGAAACATGTGAAAATCCTTGGATTTTGCGAATGATTTGAGTGTGCTATCAGATTTAAATGCATTTGCAATAGAGGAAAAGATGACGATCTACATTTTGAAATCAAGAAGACTAAGAATGCTGGGGAATTGTTCTGTGAGAATCAGACAGAATGCAAAATGCACATCATCATCATCACCATCACCATCAATGCAGTGTTTAAAGGGTTTTATGTATAGCAGCAAACTTTATAATAGCAAGAATGTAAAGCAGGACAGTATTATTATCCCCTGTTGCACACGAAATGGTGGTGATGCTGAGAGTGTCTCACGCTACCTATTTTTCTAGTTACTTTATTTATAGCCTGCCTTTCTCACTGAGACCCAAGGCAGATCACAAAATATTAAAAAATGCAATTAGACAGCAGTGAACAATGTGGTAGGACTGGTGGTGGAAAGGGCCACCGAGTTGCAGTGGACTTATGGTAACCCCATAGGGTTTTCAAGCCCTCTAAGCTGAGTTAGTGTGAGCTAGCTCACAGTTTTTTAGCTTCTGGCTCACACATTTTTCTCTTAGCTCAGGAAGGATGGCTCCAGAGCAAACTAATTTATGCAGTAGCCAGATCACTCACTCACAACTTTAATGCCAGTAACTCACAAAGTAGAATTTTTGCTCACTAGACTCCACAACTTAGAGGGAACATTGATCACAACCCTGGAGTTCCTTGATGATCTCCCATCCAAATACTAACCAGCACTGACCCTTTCTTAGCTCCCATGATCTGATGAATTGGGCTAGCCTGGGCCATCCAGGTCAGGGCTATGATAGGCTTAGAATTACATGTTAGAAAATCATGCAAACAACACACTGTCTGAGGAAAGGTATATTGAGCATAAACAAAGAAAGTGGCTTATAAAGAAGAAGAAGGAGGAGGAGGAGAGTGGATTTATACCCCGCCCTTCATTCGGAGTCTCAGAGCAGTTTACAAACTCCTTTCCTTTCCCCTCCCCACAACAGACACCCTGTGAGGTAGGTGGGGCTGAGAGAGTTCGTTCCAGAACTGTCCTTGAGAGAACAGCTCTGACAGAACTATGGCTTGCCCAAGGTCATCCAGCAGCTGCAAATGGAGGAGTGAGGAATCAAACCCGGTTCTCCCAGATTAGAGTCCATGCACTTAACCACTACACCAAACTGGCAATGCAGTAAAAGCAGGATGATATCTGTAATAAACCTAGTTTATTAGCTGAACTGGGGCTCTCCCAGTTTACAGCTTATTTTCTTAGCCATAAATGCTACACCTGTTCATGAAACCATGTAGGTATTCTAAATGCACAGAAGGTGAGGAAAACTAAAGTACAACAGCAAGTCCTACCACAGGTTCTCTATGATCATGGGCTGTTCTGTAAACAGCTTGCACACATACTCCTTGCATAGATGGAGGCTTACTGGGCCCAACTGAGGACCTGCAAGAAGGGGGCTTCCAACTAGCAAGACACAGATTAAAATGTACAATGACAAATTTAAAAGAGCTCTAGATTTTTTTAAAATGCAATTTTTTTAAAAAAAATACTCCAAACTATTCATTTGTTTATTTAAAATATTTGAATGCCTGCCTTTCTCCTGAGAATCTCAGGACCCAAGAATCTCAGGGGAACAACAATATTTTTTAAAAATTCCTATTTTATAAAAAAATGACAGATTTTTTTAAAAATGAAGACCAGTCTAAAATCACCTTCTGCCATCCACCAGCGAGTATTCCCCCTCTGTTCAGACTCGGGTGTCACAAAAGTGCTCCTTAACAACTCTGTTTAGGGAGACCTCCTGTCACTTGCTGCTGTTTCCTGCTTGGGAATTTTAAGCTGCAGTTGGCCATGTCATTGGCCATTTTGCCTTGGGTGTGTGTTCCATGTGCACTGCACCCACTGTTCCTTACACCTTGGGAGAGATGCCTCGCTTGGATTCTGCTAGACCCCAGCTGGCCAGATCCTGTCTGGATGGTGCGTCTCAACAGACTAGTCTGATTTGATTTACTACTACCACTAGCTAGCCTTTCCTCTGTCCTCTTCCCCCAAGGGAGAGTTATTAAGGTCCCTGCCACACGGGGGGGGGGGAGCGCGGGCAAAGTGCGGCTTTTGAAAGCCGCACCAAAATAGACAGGTGGCAGAGGGATCATACAGATCCCGTGAGCCGCCGCGCCGTTGCTCCCCGGCATGATCAGATGCCGGGGAGACCGGGGAGAAAGCGACGAGACGGAGGCTGCCAAACTGCGCATGTGTGAGCATGCGCAGTTCGGCCAGGGGTCTTGGATGCACCAGCAGAAGGACGCGCCGGTGATCCCACGGCCGTGCTTGATGCGGCCGTGCTGGTGGTTTATTTTAGATGCGGCTTTTCAGCCTGAAGGGCCGGACCCAGGACGGGTGCGCAACGTTTCCCAGATGTTGTGGTGGGATCGCGCCCGTTTGCTCTGCCTCCGATCCGTCCCTCTCCCGGCCCCAAACCTTTCATGTGACCGTGGCCTAAGAGTGGCATTTGGTCGCTGGGGAGAGGTATCGAGAGAGGTTTGGGAGAGGAATTATTTCCATTATTGTTTTGGGTTCTATGCAATTTAATATTTGGATTTTGATCTTTCCTTTTCTATTGTTTTGAGGAGTTTGTTTCTTTTATCAATTTTGTTTCATTTTTCTTAGTTTGTTGGCTTTTCTGGTTGCTATCAGTTACTGACTTACCTGTTATCCACCTTTTTATAGATTAGTGATTTGGCATAACATCACATTTTTCATTATTCAGGTTTGGATAGGTAGGCTCCCTTTCCTTTTCTTAGGTTACTCTGCCAAGAAAGACAGCATGCTTCCCCCTCCACCCAGCTAACCAGTTCCAGTGTGACATGACCTTGCCTCAATTAAAAAACACCCATATTTCTCCACAACATGATTGGCAGGGTGGATGGGTGGCTCACTAGACAGACACTTTGGAAGGATTACTTTTACTTGCAGTTGCTAAATTTCATAAAAAAACAAAACAAAATGCTGGTCCAGAAAACCAGCAGCCACTTTCATACTTTCATGGAGAACCAGTTTGGTGTAGTGGTTGGGAGCTAAGTTTGGCAAAAAATGAAACAAAATACTGGTCCAGAAAACTAGCAACCACTTTCATACTTTCACAGAGAGCCAGTTTGGTGTAGTGGTTAGGAGCATGGACTCTAATCTGGGAGAACTGGGTTTGATTCCCAGTTCCTTCACATGCAGGTGCTAGTGTGACCATGAGTCAGTCATAAATTCTTTCAGAGCAGTTCCCTCAAGAGCAGTTCTCGATAGATCTCTCTCAGCCCCACCCGCCTCACAGGGTGTCTGTTGTGGTAAGGGGAAGGGAAAGGGATTGTTTCCACATGTTCCCTGCCCATTACAAAGAAGTCCTACCTCTTTCCTCTGCAACTCATAGAACCAAGTGACATGAAATGTAGGGAATCTGTGGCTCATGAACTAAAGTTCGTGACAAATTATCGTCAGTTTGTGGTTCGTGACATAAAGTTCACAGCAGGTCAACTGGCACGAACTTTCCACGAACTTTCAAGCTGTTCATGGTGGTTCATGAACAGATACGTTTCCAGACTGTCTCCCCTCAATCTAAACATTTACCAAACTTCAAAGCAACAGGGGGCAGAACTTGGACAGCATGTAGAGGAGCTTCTGGGGCAAGTCCCCTGCAACTTTGATGTCTCTAGCTTGCACAGGATCTGTTCTACACACTCCTGAACCTGCACCTGTCATTTCCCCAGAAAGCACTTTACTGAGGACATCTTCTTGGGGGGGGGGACGTAACTTAGACCCCCTAAATTCAATCCTCACCAAGCTTGGAAAGCAGGTAGAGAAGAGTCAGCTGGAGATACCTGGTGAGTTTGGTGTCTCTAGCACACCTGGGGGGCATTCTACTCATGAATTGTTTGGCAGCTAAAAGTTTGTGACAGTTCATGGTTCGCGAACCGGGCACACCACAAACCATGAACCAAACCACATTTTCCCAGTTTGTGCCTGTAATGATTCCTTGTTTTGATGTGTGTGTGTTCCTTTAAATGTTAGGTTGACTGCAATAATGCAAGGAGGGTGATAGGGGGAGATGTGTGTGCTGAGATTGGCTGATGACTGAGAGTGTGGGAGGAGATGTTCTGAGAGGAATTTCTCTCTGTGTGTGTTTTATGACAGAGTTTAGAGAGTGTTCTATGTGTCTTTGGAAAGTGAAGTGTAGAAGAGCTATTAGAGAGTCTGTGTGGAACTCTAAAAGTATTGTGAGAGAGTCTATAGGGAAAAGAAATGAGCTGTGTCTAAACTGTGTGATTAGACCAGTGGATCTTGTGTGGAAAAGTAAAAGAGTTTAGCCGGTTTGGCTACATACATGAGAAAGAGAGAGAATCCTGTCAGAGTGGTGTCTGAGAGACTGGTGTGACACCAAGCTTACTAGTTATATTTTACAAGTTCCTTTTTCCAGAAACCTATCTTGTTCTTATTTCAATAAATCCATTTTTGTTTAAATATCCCAGAATTCAGTACAGTACTTCCTCAGGGCCACATAGTCCTCTGAAGTAGCCAGACTCTGGGTTACACTACCAAAGGAGAGAGAGTTGAAATTTTGGCAGCAGAAACTACCAAGTTCATAAAGTGTGAATTAAAAGGTAAAACTGTTTCCCCTAAAAGCAAGCACATCACAGAGTATGAATTAAAGGAAAAACAGGTTCCCACAATAGGAAGGACCCCACAGTGTCCATCCCTATCTCTCAATGTTTTCTTTTTCAGTTAAATGCAGCCATTTAATCATACTCCAGTCATCTTCAGAGGCCCCTGCTAACTGATTCTAGACATGTGTCAAGCCAAGAATGGGCTTTCTCAGTTATAGCACTCAAGCTCTCTTGAAACGCCTTTACCAGGAGCATTCATCTGTTTCCCTCTATCATTGTCTTCTACCACTGGATGGAGATATTTTGGCTGATTTTGCACTAGAGCTGCCTCGCTGTTGTGCCGCTGTTTGCCCCGGTTCTATTGGTCAATTTCACACCCGAAGCCGCGTGGCAGATTTTGACCCACGGCTTTGCCTGATTTCCTCTGCAGTTTAGTTGATCCTCAAAAAACAGGATCACGAAACTGCGGGGGAAATTGGGTGAAGCCGCGGGTCAAAATCAGCCGCACGGCTTCGGTTGTGAAATTGACCAATAGAACCGGGGCAAACGGCGGCGCAACAGCAAGGCACCTCTAGTGCGAAATCAGCCACTGTTTGGTTTGGTGTTTTCTCACTAACTCTTATTTGCCCCCTTTCTTGTTAGTGTGTTTATTTTATTTGCTTTAAATGGTTTACATATATTTATCTATGTTTTAACATTGTTTTGATTCCTTGCTGCCCTAAGTTTGGCGGAAAGGCAGTGTACAATTATTTTAAATAAATAAGATTATGGGAGTTACCAGTTTGATGGAAACAATGGTGCCAGATGAAAAGGTGTTTAAGCTCCTTGTGAGCCGTGTTCACGCCTTCTCATGGCTGCTGTTTGTCCCTCAGGCAATAACTCCTCTCTGCTATAATGCCTCCTCTGGTGTTCCCCTACAGAACAAACGTCAGCTGGTAGGGGGTTAACTTTAATCAGAAAAATGTTCAAAAGGAAAGGTTAAATGCTTCGTCCTCCAGTGCCACTGCATCAATGAAACTGTGAAAAACAAAAGAAAATATTGGGAGATTCAGTCATGAATCTTCTGTGTATCAAGGCGAAAGACTACTTTGCCTCTGTCTCATCCATTTTAGTCCCCTGCCAATAGTCAAGCAGCTATGGGAAGATTAACCAGTAGGGCTCTTCAATGAGCAGTAATTAGGTCACATTTTCTGTTTGTTCTTTGGTCAACCCAGCCTTGATAAGAGGCAGGATGGGAATCATAAAAAGCTGGCTGCCCTGAAATTTACAATTTCATTTATTTGCTTGTCACATAACAGCATCTGGGGGGCATGTTGCTTTATGACTGGCCTGACCATGAGAATAAACTATTATAGGCATGGATTGCAATGCAGTTTCAAATGTAAAAAGTTGCTGGGATGCATTTAAGTAATCTAAGGAGTACAGCTGATGGCACCCGGGTTATGTCAAAGCTCGGGAAACGTAGTCACTTTGGAAGTTGGCCAGGCAGACAACTATGCTTATTGTGTTTGGGAGAAGTATGTCATTTTCCACTAAAATGAAGTAGACCACCAAAAGCTGCCATTTTACTTGCAATTGTCATAAAGATATTATTTTGGCTCATAAACATGTATATCAGAATATTTAAATCACAGAATTGGGATTAAATGGTCAGAAGGGAAAAAAGGCTACTGAATTGATCCCTCCCCTCATAATATCCAAGATATTAATGACTTCCAATAATGTACTGAATCTGACCAGAAGAGGCTTATAAAGCTTTGAGTTATGGTGGTCATTTAACTTCAGTGAGACCATCCAATTGCATCCGAGGAGAACTAAGGCCTTGATCCAAAGAGTTCCATTTGGTGTTACAAGGGATTTGTCAATTCTGAGAAAGCCAAAAGAGTACTTGGGAGCTGGCATGCTGTGTGGTCCAGAAGACTTAAAACTGGGGGGGGGGGGATGACTTTATTACAATAGGGCAGCTGAGTCACAACAACTCCTCCCCCTTTTTTCCATGAGTCTCTCTCCAGCTATGACAGCTATATTGCTGGCCACTGGAGGGGATGGGGGAGTAGGGTTTCCAGATATAGGTTGAGAAACTCCTGGAGATTTGGGGATGAAGTACGGGGAAGACTGGGACCTCAGTGGGGTACAATGCCATAAAGTCCACATACCAAAGTATCCATTTTCTCCAGGGGAACTGCTCTCTTTAGCCTGGAGATAAGCTTTAATTCCAGGGGATCCCCAGGTCCCACCTGGAGGCTGGCATCCCTAATTGCATGTCACATTGTGGTATTCCCTCTCCCAAGATTGCCTTTTGTTTTATAGGCTCTGGCTACCTGTGCTGGTGTGGGTCAAATCACTACAGAGCAACAGATTTTTAAAAATTATGCAGTAACCTTGCATTTTCAGATTTGCTTGTGTACTGAGCCTGGTATTTGGAAACCATTGGTATAAATCATATCTACAGATGGCAGGACACTTAATGGACTTTTTAAATAAATGCAACACTCTTAACAACAACAGCTTCTCTTTAAAGTTGCCAAATTATCTATGGCATCGTGCTTTCTGAAAAGTGACCACTGGATCTATACACTACTAATTCTTCAAATAAATTCTTGACAGCATTATAAGTTGTTCCAATGGATCTAACAACCTCTGGAATATAAACGTCCATTATATAGAATATAAAACATGCAACCATGGGCATCAAAAAGCTTTGAAAGAATCATTACAAGCTCTCACAAAGTAAAATCAGAAATATGGTTGTGTTTCTTTTTTCTTTGATAGGTTAGTGGTTTTAATCGTCGGTGAAACATTGCTGAATAATAAGTTTTTGAAACATGAAACATAAGTCTTAATTACAAGTAAAATACCATAAAAATGCAACTTTTTTGATCTTATCAGTTTCCAGCAATACTTTCTTGTGAGTTGATGCATTTGCACAGATATAAAACAGAGAACAGGAGTGCCATTTGGGGAGGGCAGGTTGGAGTCTTTTCTTTTCCTTGTGTTGCAGACCTAATTATATGATTACTTCCCCGGAGCACCATTATTTCTAGTGAGCTCACTAGTTTTATATACTAAATGATAATTCTGAAAGCAATTCACTGAGTCTATGTACTAAACCACAGGATTTGGCCCAAATCAGTGACTTTTAAATCCTCTTGATTTGACGTCAAAGTGAAGAAGGTCCTTATGTTCTTCTTGAGATGTATTGCTATTTTTTTATTTGATCTGGAATATGCCCAAGAGTAACTCTTTAAACATCACTGGGAATTCTACTCAAAGCTATATTTAATACACAAGCTAAGTACGCTACAGTTTGAAGCCTTAGATCATTTGGAACCTATAAACAGAAAAAAATATACTAAAATTGATGAAATTACCATTTTCTTGGTAATGCTATAAGGCTTCTTAAACTTGACATAGCTTGGGGCTTCAGCATGTCTTAACCCTGTCCTGATTCTTCTTCCCTCCCACTGAAATCCTCTCCTGAAATCTGAACCGACACCCTTGCACTGGCGTTTTCATCCAGAGCTATAACTAAAAGGGACATGCCAGGCTCCAGCACTGGAATTCCAGCTGGCTCATCATGTCTTTGGCTACAGGCTGTGACAACCCTCACCCTTCCTCTAACGTAGAGACACTGTCACAGGGAGCAGTTCCACCACTGTACGAGACAGTTGTCATCTGCAAGAGTAGCAGCCCTGAAATATAAGCTTTCCCCTCATTTTGGCTTTGGTTAACAAGAGGACGCAGAGAAAAGACAAGATTAACTATGCCATCTCTTTCCTCTTCTACACATGAACAATCTGACATTCATTTAGATCTCAGGGATCTATTCCATTCTGCTAGACGAGCTTTTTTCCAAGAGAGGAGCCTACTGCTGACAGAAGACATTTGGAGTGTCTTGCATCAGGCACTGACTCCTTCTGCTGGAGTAAAGTGCCCCTGCTAACAAAATAGATCTTCTGGATCCACTCCCATACCATGCGCTGTATATCTGAAACCTGCATATACTGTCTCAAGAAAAAGTAATTTAGGAACCGTGTTGCTGTGTTTTAGTTTTTGTTTGTTTGCAGTGGAAAACATCTTTTCATTGGCTCACTCGTTTTTTATATGCTATGATACCCTAGATTGAATAAATGATGTTATGTTATCTGTACTCCATGTATATTTTTAATTCCATCCCAATCGTCAGGCCCGAAAATGCATTTGTGTGACCTGGGAACACTGAGATAATCAAAGACCTTCTTGGGTTCCAGTGTCTTTCAGCTGCCTTGCTCTACCCTCCCTCTTGGGGGTGAGCCTTGCACAGAGTTTTAAGCGGTCTGCTGGTTTGTTTATTTTTAAACTCCTTTCCAACTCCCCCCCTTCCTCAAGAAAAAGGGTCTTCTTCCCCTCCCTGTCTGGGACTGTCACCAGCAAGATAATTTTTAATTGCCTGTGGTTCTGGCTCTCTTGCAAACCTGTGTTTGTGTATGCATTTATTTGAGAGTGAGAAAGGGGCTTTTGGCCTACCCCCTCCCCTGCATCTCTATGTATCTGTCAGCCAGAACTGTCCATCAGCACTGGCCCACTGTAGTTAGCGTAACAGAGCAGCATTGGTGAAACCTGCGCAGGATTCTTCCAAGCAGTTTTCAGTAACCAACCCAAAGATCATGGGTATAAAATAACTTTAACAGCTACACATAAGCCCTGGAAAGCACAGGTCATTGCAGACAACCTATCTCCATGCAGACTTTATTTTATTATTTATGTATTTAAAACATTTCTGTGCTGCCTTTTCACCCAAATAGGTCCCCAGGGTGGTAAGCATCAACACATCGAATCATTTAAAATATTAAAGTAACAATTCAATAAAAACATATAGACATACTAATCCACATAACAACACAAGCAGGGAGGATGGCCTTTAAGAGTTACTGGAGAACACCAAACCACTGAAAAGCAACAAAAACAGTATTTCCTAGCTCACCTTTACTTACAGCCCTACATTTCTTTTTCTAGAAATGGGTCCAAGATGGTGGCACAGATTATCAGACCTTGTTCCACTGGTTCCAAAGTCTTGACATACTACTCCAATCCTGGCTAATATATTTATGAATGTTTATGTAGCCTGGGAGCTCTTTCCTGGAACCCATCAGGATTTAGGGTTTCAAAGTTTCCCTCCCAGCCAACCGAGCAATCCCTCCGAACAATCATTTCAAATGTCTGGAATTTAAAGTGATGGGGAACACCAGTGATAATCCATCAGAGCCACTTGACAGTTTAGCCAAATAGTGGAAATTGAGTCTAGGATCCAATTTTCTTTCTCAGCTCATTGATCACCATATACCTGCCTCTCCTTTCTTTGAATGTAACTATAGATCTAATTGCCCCATTCCATTGGATAGTCCTGTGTTATTCCAAAAGCACATTTATCCTTTTCTAACAGCATCAATGGACTGTGTCCTGAACAATGTTCCCTCTAAGCACCACAGTGTTTTGAGCAGAAATTCCACCTTGTGAGTGAAAAAGCTAGTAGCATTAAATTGTGAACGAGTCTACATTTGACTATTGCGTAAATTAATTTTTTAGAAGATTATATCCATAATGTTGTAAAAATCTTAGAATAAATTATTTTAAATTATATTTAAACTATATTTTAAGAATAATTTAAACATTATAAGAGAAAACAATCAAGTCAAATTTCACCCACTCCTTTCCACTATATTGGTAGACCTGTCCTCCAGAGAACAGGTCTACCCACCCTAGTCCAATATATTGGTAGTCCTGTCCTCTGGAGAACAGATCTATCCGCCCCAGTCCACTATATTGATAGAACTGGCCTCTGGAGAACAGGTTTACCCACCTCTTTCCACTATATTGGTAGACCCGGCCTTGGACCATTGCCCTGAGCTGAGCCTTAGAAAACATACCAACACTTGGGGGGGGGGGAAACACTTGCAATCTACTTTGGGTTTTTTTAGTGAAATATGACAACCAGCATTACAGTTCAAGTATAACAGAGAGGAACAATCACTGTCAGAACCCTGCCTAACCAACAAACAGGATGTAACTCAAATGTTTTCAACCTGTACAAACTACTTATTTATTCAAATATTTATATCTCACTTTTTCCTGTGACTCAAGGCAGCTTACAAATCATACTGAAAAACATAATAGGGCTGTGGGGGGGGGGAATCAATTTTTTCTGGCTCCATTATAGCCTATGGGGACTATTATAGTTAATGGACCCCATAGGCTATAATGGAGAATTGATCCAGGAATATCTGGGGCTCAGGGGGGCTGTTTTTTTGAGATTGATGCACCAAGTTTGCAGCCTAGCTGCTGGTGCCCCTGAAGGAAATGGCTGCTTTGGAGGGTGGAGTCTGTGTCATTATACCTGTCTTAGGTCCCTCCCCTTCTCAAACCCCAGCTTTCCCAGGCTTCACCCCTTAAATGTTCAGGAATTTCTCAACTTTGAGTTGGCAACCCTATCTCTTTCCTACTCAACAACCAACCTGCCTTTATCTGTCCCTCTGTCTTCAGCTTTTTATCGCCTCCCTCCTTGGAGCCTCTACCTAGGAAAACTACAGCCTTTCTGCCCCGGGGAGAGCAAAGCAGCTTATATTATCCTCTCTTCCTTTTTATCTGCACAGCAATCCTGTGAGGTAGGTTAAGCTGAAAGTCTGTGAACGGTTCAAAATCACCCAGTCAGCTTCCACAGCAAGATCTCACAGACCCTACTCTGAAGCTGTAAGCTGTAACTGCTACATCACACTGGCTTTCATAGGGTGGCTGCTGTTGGACAGTAACAAGTAGCCAGGCCTAGTGGAATCATGCAAGTCAGGTGGCATCAAGTCTCCCAGAGGGTCTGCTAGGCCTTGGGTTCCCAGCCTCCAGGTGGGACCTGGAGATCCCACAGAATTACAACTGAAGTCCAGACAATGGAAAAAAATGTCTGTTTTGGAGAGTGGACTATATGGCATTATGTTCCGCTAAGGCCTCTCCCCTCCCCAAACCCCGCCTTCTTCAGAATCCACCACAAAATCTCCAAAAATATCCCAACCTGGAGCTAATGACCCTAGTCAGGCCTGGCCCTGATGAGTCCTCCCTCCCAAAAATAGGCCTCTAAAGGCCCTGCCTCCTCCCCTGCCATATCACTCACAATAACCCAGCCAGGAAGAAGAAGAAGAGAGAAGAAGAGATTGGATTTATACCCCGCCCTTCACTTGGAGTCTCAGAGCGGCTTACAAACTCCTTTCCCTTCCCCTCCCCACAACAGACACCCTGTGAGGTAGGTGGGGCTGAGAGAGCTCTGACACAAACTGCTCTTTTTCAAGGACAGCTGTGCCGGAGCTTGTGACTGACCCAAGGTCACATCAGCAGGTGCAAGTGGAGGAGTGGGGAATCAAACCCGGTTCTCCCAGATTAGAGTCCGCACACTTAACCACTACACCAAACTGGAATACTGTGGTTGCCTAGCAACAAACACTGAGGGAATGTTTTTTTAAAGATACATGCACTTATTTTATTGTTTTCAGGGTGTCTTTTTTAAAAAAAACCTTTTAAGATTTCACATTTTTCTGCAAACCTGGGGCTGTGTTCAGGTTTGTAGAAAGATCTGTCTTGCCCATTCACTGGTCCAGTCACTGGATTTTAGTATCCAAAGATTTGGCCAACTTTGCTATTAGAATAGAAGATTATTTACTTCCATTTCATTTGTAATCACATTATATATGCTTAGGAGAGTCAATACTTTGGCATTTCTGAAGGGGTCACCATTTTCTGTCTTTGAGGCAATTAAACTAATTTAGAATGAATGTAACACTGATTTGTACAGAAAGAAATTTTGTATAGTATGTATAATTGCTTGTGGCTGTGCAAATACAGAACCTGTCATTACAAACTAGTAGCTCTTCTTGATATCTCCCCATTACAAGTCTATTGTCTCATTTAGTCATCAAGCTAACGTTTGAAAACCTTGTGATTCTGGCATCATGGCTCAACATTTCCACAGCTGAAAGATTTTTTGTGTGTGTCACTCAGCATTTATGGGAGGAAGGTAAAATGGCTTTATCCTTTATATGAAAGTATAGTTATTCCAATTCTAATAACCTATATTGGCATAACAATAGCTTTAAAGAAATAATAGTACAAGTCAGCCCATATGCCAACAAGTATAGTTATTCATAACAGAGTTAAGAAGTCACATGAGCAAATCATTTCTATATGGCCTAGAATCTGATACAATCCATAAAGGACACTTAGGAAACTTAGTCTTAAAATGACATTGATCTGCTAGCCATCTTCTATTACCCTTTGGTGCCTTAAACCTAGATTACTGCAAAGAGGTCTGCATGGGGATGACCTTGGAAACTGTGTGGAAGCTTCAGTCAGTGCACAGTAATAACATTGATGGTGACAATATTAGGATGATGCCCGTGCAAGGATTGTAGATTCCAGTCATATCATCCCAACCAGGGCCGGCTCACTCACTAGGCGGACTAGGCGATCGCCTAGAGCAGGCCGGCCCTTAGGGGCACCAAACTGCACCTGGCCCCGTACTCTGGGAGTTTCTTAATTATTTGTGTTTTTCATTCTTCCTAAAATGTATTTATTTTTTAAAATTGGTGGGCATGCCGGGGGGGGGGGGCACCAGAAGGGATCCCCGCCTAGGGTGCAAAATAAGCTGGGGCCGGCCCTGATCCCAACTCACTGCTGAACAAGAAATGCTGGGGAATGAGAACAAGAAGCAAGCAAGGGCCACAATTTGAGAGAGTGTCTTCTGTCATCACTAACTTCTTGATCTTTAAGACAAAGTACTCAGAACTCATCATCATAGGGGACTGGAATGCTAAAGTAGGAAGTCAAAAGGTAACCGGAATAACAGACAAGTTTGGCCTTGGAAAACAAAATGAAGCAGGGCAAAGGTTAACAGAGTTTTGTCAAGAGAAAACACTGGTCATAGCGAACACTCTTTTCCAACAACCTAAGAGGCGACTCTACACATGGACATCACCGGATGGGCAACACCGAAATCAGATTGATTATATAATTTGCAGTCAAAGATGGAGAAGCTCTATCCAGTCAGTAAAAACAAGACCTGGTGCTGACTGTGGTTCAGATCATGAGCTACTCATTGCAAAATTCAGACTTAAACTGAAGAAAATTGGGAAAACCACGAGGCCATTCAGGTTTGACCTAGATCGCATCCCTGATGAATATACAGTAGAGGTGAAGAATAGATTCAAGGGTCTGGATTTGATAGATAGAGTGCCTGAAGAACTATGGACGGAGGTTCGTGACATTGTACAGGAGGCAGCAATCACCACCATCCCAAAGAAAAAGAAATGTAAGAAAGCAAAGTGGCTTTCTGATGAGGCTTTACAAATAGCAGAGGAAAGAAGGAAAGCGAAAGGCAAAGGCGAAAAGGAAAGATTTACCCAACTGAATGCAGATTTCCAGAGAACAGCAAGGAGAGATAAGGAGGCCTTCCTGAATGAACAATGCAAAGTAATAGAGGAAAACAATAGAATGGGAAGGACTAGAGATCTCTTCAAGAAAATTGGAGAAATCAAGGGAGCGTTCCATGCAAAGCTGGCCATGATAAAGGACAAAAACGGTAGGGACCTAACAGAAGCAGAAGAGATTAGGAAAAGATGGCAAGAATACACAGAAGAACTATACAAGAAAGACCTCGATGTCCTTGACAACCACGACGGTATAATCACTGACCTCGAGCCAGACATCCTGGAATGTGAAGTTAAATGGGCCTTAGAAAGCATTACTAACAACAAAGCTAGTGGAGGTGATGGTATTCCAGCTGAGCTATTCAAAGTCTTAGAAGATGATGCTGTTAAAGTTCTGCACTCCATTTGCCAGCAAATTTGGAAAACGCAACAGTGGCCACAGGATTGGAAAAGGTCAGTATACATTCCAATCCCAAAGAAGGGCAATGCCAAGGAATGTTCAAACTATCGCACAATTGCACTCATATCACACGCTAGCAAGGTCATGCTCAAGATCCTACAAGCTAGGCTTCAACAGTACGTGGATAGAGAACTACCAGAAGTACAAGCTGGGTTTCGAAGAGGTAGAGGAACTAGAGATCAAATTTCCAACATTCGCTGGATTATGGAGAAAGCAAGAGAGTACCAGAAAAATATCTACTTCTGCTTCATTGACTATGCTAAAGCCTTTGACTGTGTGGATCACAACAAACTATGGCAGGTCCTTAAAGAGATGGGAGTACCAGACCACCTCACATGTCTCTTGAGAAACCTGTATAAGGGCCAAGAAGCGACAGTTAGAACCGGATATGGAACAACTGATTGGTTCAGCATAGGAAAAGGAGTACGACAAGGATGTATACTGTCACCTTGCTTATTTAATATATATGCAGAGTACATCATGCGAAATGCTGGCCTGGATGAATCACAAGCGGGAATTAAGATTGCTGGGGAAAAGATCAACAACCTCAGATATGCAGACGATACCACTCTGATGGCAGAAAGTGAAGAGGACCTCAAGAGCCTCTTGCTCAGGGTAAAAGAGGAGAGCGCAAAAGTGGGCTTGAAGCTCAACATCAAAAAAACTAAGATCATGGCATCCGGCCCCATGACTCCTTGGCAAATAGAAGGGGAAGTCGTGGAAGTAGTGACAGACTTCATGTTCCTGGGATCCCAGATCACCGCAGACTGTGACAGCAGTCATGAAATTAAAAGACGCCTGCTCCTTGGGAGAAAAGCGATGGCGAACCTAAACAGCATGATAAAAAGTAGAGACATCACCCTGCCAACAAAAGTCCGCATGGTCAAAGCAATGGTATTCCCAGTAGTCATGTATGGCTGCGAGAGTTGGACTATAAGGAAGGCCGAGCGCAGAAGAATAGATTCTTTTGAACTATGGTGCTGGAGAAGACTCTTGAGAGTCCCTTGGACTGCAAGAAGAACAAATCAGTCAATCCTCAAAGAAATCAACCCTGACTGTTCCCTGGAAGGCCAGATAATGAAACTGAAGCTCAAATACTTTGGCCACCAAATGAGAAGGGAGCACTCACTGGAGAAGACCCTGATGCTGGGAAAGATTGAAGGTCAAAGAAGACGGGGACGGCAAAGGATGAGATGGTTAGACAGTGTCATCGATGCAACGAACATGAAGTTGAGCAAACTTCAGAGGATGGCGGAAGACCGGAAGGCCTGGAGGGAGCTGGTCCATGGGGTCGCAAAGAGTCGGACTCGACTGTGCGACTGAACAACAACAACAACAAACTCAGAACTCACTCACATTGTCTGCATATTCATTAGGCTGACGAACAAAGGTCTTTTTAATGACTCCCAAGCTGTGGAATCAGGCACCTCCTGAAGTTCCCTGAATTTGTGCCAGTGTGGTAATAGTAGGTAAGTGTGCTGGATGAGAATCCAGGAGGAGACCCAGATTTAAATCATTGCCATGGAATCCTGGTGAGTGGCCTTGTACCTCCCCTGTTGCACAAGATTGTTGCTGTGAGGATAAAATGGAGGACAGGAGAACAGTGTAAGCTGTTTGGAGTCCCTGTTCAGGAAAAGAAGGGGTATAAATTATGTCAATAAATAAATTATTTCAAATGGTCTTTGAAGTATCTTAATAAATCAGGGTCTTGGAGTTTTATTAAAAGCCTGGAGAATAAAACCATCTTCATTTGGTGTGTAAAACATGTGTGTTATTCTCCTGTTATTGTTGCAGATGCAATGTGGGCTCAGGATTTGTTCAAGGCTGGAAAGGGAGCTAAAATTCTCCTCGTTGGTCTCTTTGTGTTCTTTGTCTAGGAATGACACTTGTCAATCCTTTAAAAATGCTTTATGAGAAATGTCATTAAAAAAAAAAAAAGAACACTGATGTTTCTCTAAGTAACTGGGATGGAAAGCAGAATAGGTAAAGAAATCTGGGCAGTTGCCTCACATGCCCTGCAGGGTTTAGACTGACTCATTTCATTCTGCAGACTTCCCTTGAGGGCTTTTGTTGGATTCAGATTCGTTGACTGGAATCATGACAGCAGAATATTATGCACTGAGTCTTTAACGTTTTTGGAGACAGATGCTTAAAAAGTCTCACGCATATATTTGACATCAGGCTTCTGAGTGGGAACATCTATCCATTACATTTTTTTATTCCACTGTTCCTTGGAGGAAGCCAAGGTGGCATATATCCTCCACTTTACCTTCACAACAACTAACCTGTGAATGACTTCAGGTAGGCGGATCTGACCCAATATATTCAGTGATAGTCAAGGTTTGAATGAGATCTGAGCCTTGGTTTCCCTGGTCTATACCCAAGGCCTCCAGGGAATATGTCATTTTCTTTATATATATATATATATATACACACACAAGGGGCGGGACCCGCGATACTCGCGGGGGGAGGAGGGACCTCCACACATGAGGCAGTTCCTCCCCCATCTCCTCCACACACCCCCGCTCGATCTCCCCCCCTTCCCTCCCCCCCCCGGCTTCGAAGCAGCGGCGGCGAGAGAGTTCGCAGAGCATTCCCTGTGCATGAGCAGGGGACGCTCTGTCACTTTTGGGGGGATTTAAGTATCCCCCCGGTATTTTTTCCGTGTTTTTAGATTTTTGTGCACACCTGGGACTTCCCCAAGTGTGCACAAAAATCTCCCTCCACCCAGGTGCCCCCGATGCGCGGATTTAGGTATCCGCACGCAGGGGGCGCCTTTCGCTATTAGATATATAGATATATGATGGTTTATATTTTTTCCCTGAAGAAACTGGGATGAAAAGCAGAATAGAATAAAAAACTCAGGACGCTGGCTCACACCCTTCTTATTAGTGGGCTATATTGGTTGCTAGCTAGATATACTGGCAAACTAAAGTCAGAAATTTTAATTTTTCTTGTACAGATGCAGCATTTTGTTTTCATAACCTCCGCTGGCCCAGCACATCCACTGGATGAGACATATGACATGGACGCTAGACTTGTCTTTTATCCACATGAATACCTTCTTTACTTGCTGTATAGACAAACAGACTGAGAAAATGTAGGCTTGCATTGCTAAGATGCAAAACATTCTGTAAGGGATTTGGATCCCTTGGAAAATCTCTGCCGACTGAAAGCTTTCCATCTGCAAAGTATGACTTCTCAGACTCCCCTCTCCCACAGCAGCCCCAAATGCCCCCCAAAATCTACTCCTGGGGGACAGGGAGGAGAGGGCCAGAGGTCTGCTGTGAAAGGGGTGAGTCAGCAAAACTCACCTCTTGTTCTGCCAGTAGAAATGGTCAATGGGGACCAAACCTAAGTTAGAATGATATAGTGCAAGAAACAATGTTAGGTTATAGGAGTTGCATGTACTTCTGTCAGTCTGTATTTGAACAAGTCAGCTTGTGATTTATTTATTTATTTTGCTTGGGATTCGTTAGTCTCCATAGGGTGAGAAAGCTAACACCAGTAAAGACCTTCAGTGCAATAGCTCTTAATGGGACAAATCTACCACTCAGGTAGCTGAAGAGCTAAGCTGTACCCTCCTGCCCTTACACCCCTAAGATGCAACACAGATGTCTCACTAGGCATGTCCTCAGAACCCAAGGCTTGCTGTTCAAGCTCCAGAGTTCCTGACCCTAGCAATCATAATAGCCATTAATCGGAAGGTGATTTCTCCTGCACCGGGTTTCTCACTTCTTTCAAGAGTAGTAAAATTCAGCTCTAGATGTCCATTCCTAGTCATCTGATGGACTAAATCCTCAAGTCTGGTTTCAATAACCTAAGTCTCATTTCCACCGCTTTCCAACTCAGGAGTTATAGGAAGACTTGAGAACATAATAAAGGCCTAATGCGCAGTAGAGCATTATCCAGAAAAGCCACGGTAAGCAGACAGGAATTCACATTCAAGCTGCACTCTTAATGGGCTTAATGGCAGTTCAGATAATAGCTTCATGCATCTACTTCTTTCTTAGTGGCTACATTTCTTGTCTGAGTTGAAGGCACGTGTATGAGATTATCAGTGACGACTTATTTTCACGGGTGTTTAGTCTTCAACTATATATCTTAACTGGATCTCATTTTCTAATCAAAGAGCAAGAATACTCAAGTATATTGTGACTTCAGTTGCCTTGATTGGTGATTAGTGATTTAACAAATCGATGAGCATTCCCTGATGGGTCTATCCATGTACAGTATCATACCAATCAGAGTTGGAGGGAAGGTCAAAGACAGACCACTAGTAGGAGCAGAGGTCATTTCGGGGGGGATTGCGGGAGATCGCAGTTCCCCCCAGGTGAGGTACGGGGGGTGGGGCACATGACGAAGCCCTGCCCCCTGCTTCCAGCCGCCCTGCTTCCGGCCCTCATTCAGCCAGGAGGATGCAGGAGAAGAGGGAGGGTAAGTTGCTTTCTCCCTGCCTCTCCCCACCCCTGCCTGCCTGGGGCCAGGGAGGGCCTTTGCGGGGCTTTATTACACTCCTGCTGGCCTTGCAGATCCACCGCCAGGCCCCTCATGGTGGCGGCCGGGACCGTTGGGGGTGGGGTGTGTGGCCTTATGACACACTTCCGGTGATGTCAGGGGGTGTGGCCTTATGACACACTTCTGGTGATGTCAGGGGGTGTGGCATATGCTAATCAGTTATGCTAATGAGTTCCCCTAGCTCTTTGTCTATGAAACGACCCCTGAGGAGGAGTCTGACAGCCTCAACTGAAGTAGTTAACAAAGAGAGTTGGGGGAATCTGAAAGCTGGCTGATGAAGAAGCAACTGGTGTAGTTTTCTTGTTTTGGAATCTGATAATGAATTTGCTGCTTGCTCTAAGAGTACCAGGTTTCTTGTTTTACAATTGTATACATATACTTTATCTTAATTTGTGGTAATTTAATATGCTCATACATTTGTCAGTTTTAGATTGCAAACTCCATGAAACAGGAACCAGTCTTCTTAACTGTTATACTGTAAAGTGCCAAGCAAATTGACAGTGCAATAGTATACATATAAAATATTTATAAGCCTGCCTTTTGGTTGAGCGAGTCAGGGCTTAACATTATATGCATCTGTACTCTCACAGAAAGGCCTGTATCCCATCTAGAGTTGGGGCAAAGGGAGGGTATGACAACTTTTGCTGATTCCCACTTTCTGTGGCAGCCCAGACACCCCTGATTGCTGAGGGCTGGGGAACCTTCCAGGGACAGCTTGGAGGAAATCAGAAGTCTCCTGGGGGGATTAGTGAAAATCACCCACTTGCCTCCATAGTAATTCAGGGCTCTTTTTGTAGAAAAAGCCCAGCAGGAACTCATTAGCACAATAGGCTACACCCAACAGCAGAAACTCATTAGCACATTAGGCCACATCCCTGACAGCACAGCTCGTTAGCACATTAGGCCGCAACCCCATGTTACCAGAAATGTGGTCATCCAGCCCCACCCACCTTTTGCTTCTTATTCCGTTTACCTTGTTTGTTGTCAAAACCCAGGGCTTTTTTTGTAGCAGGAACTCCTTTGCATGTTAGGCCACACACCCCTAATGTAGCCAATCCTAATGAGTTTCTGCTGTTGGGTGTGGCCTATTATGCTAATGAGTTCCTGCTGGGCGTGGCCAACTCGGGAGCCAGCCGGAACTCCATTCCTGTGCGTTCCTGTCCAAAAATAGCCCTGGCTAGGTGGGATTCAACCCATTTTGTTTGTATTTGTAAACACACACACACACACAGATGAAACCCTAAGTTTCTGGAGCACTCACTCATTAGCTCTGTAAAATAAATTCATAGTGATAGTTATACTGAAAAAAATCCAAAATTGTTCTGCACTATGTTCTACTATGATGACAACAGAATTATTATACAGGAGGAGGAGGAGGAGAATTGGTTTTATACCCCACCCTTCACTGCCTGAAGGAGTCTCGGAGCAGCTTACAATCACCTTCCCTTCCTCTCCCCACAACAGACACCCTGTGAGGTAGGTGGGGCTGAGAGAGCTGTGACTGACCCAAGGTCACCTAGCACCCATGTGGAGGAGTGGGGAATCAAGCCCGGTCCTCCAGCTTAGAGTCTTGCTGCTCTTCACCACTACACCAAAATGAGTGGTTTATGAGAAGCTAGAATTAGATAAGCATATGGAGCAGAGGTCCACCAGTGGCTATTAGCCACATGGTATAGATAGGGGCTCTGGGGCAAGTGATGCTCTGTCATCTTGGTGCTTGGGGGGGTCAACAGTGGGAGGGCTTCTAATGTCCTGGCCCCACTGGTGGACCTCCTGATGGCACCTGGTATTTCTGGCCACTGTGGGATACAGAGTGTTGGACTGGATGGGCCTTTGGCCTGATCCAACATTGGCATCTCTTATGTTCTTATGTTATGTAGAATGTCATCCATAGCAGCCTCTTCCCAGCCCATCAAGAATGCCAATTCATGCTTTATTTTCCAAATTCAGGTACTGAAGGGACTCAACAGTCCACTGCCCATTTATGTCTGATCGCTTCCAAGACAGTTGGTTTTTCCTCCTGCACTTTTGAAAGAAGTGTCTGGCTGCTTTTCACTGTCTCCACACGTAATGCCAAAGTTTCCCAAGAATGTTGGGTGAAAGTCTTCCGTTTCATTTAAAAGAACCTGCAGATAAAACGAACTTATCACAGCCCTATAGCAGACTAAGCCTTCCAGATATCAGTGGCGTTTTATCTTTGCAAAATCTGCTGGAAAACAGGTACTTTGTAGTAAGTGCTTGGACTCAAACAAAACTCCATGACTTCATAGTGGACGGATGATTTGCTGCTGCTTTTTCACAAAAATGCTCACAGTACATTTATTTGGGGTCAAGTAACTCAAAACAGTTTTCTGTCATAAATGGTTCTACTGGACAATCCAAGAGGTGTGCCCCAGTGAATCCGGTCTGCAATGTACTGTAAGCCTGAACTGTTGGGTAATAGATTCAACACAGACAAAAGAAAGTGCTTCTTCCCTCAAAGAGTATTAAATTTGTAGAATTCACTGCTTGTAGATTTAATGAAGGTCATGGGCATTGCAAAGAAACAAGGGGCAACACCCAAGGAAAGACAGAAAAGACTGATGCACAATCTCAGTTTACTGACAGTTGGATCTAACCCACATCTCTATATTTCTCTCATCTGAAAGATTTGCAGCATTTATCTAGCTGTATAAGTCTGCATCAGAAGAGACTTGTAAAATAGCTGCTACTCCTCCCTGCCTTTGTTTCTTTACAAAGTATTAAAACCCATCATGAATGAATTTGAAAAATCTTCATTGTACACCAAGATGATGCAAGGGTGTTGGTTGTTTTTTCTGCCCATGGAGCATGACTTTCCAGTCTCTCCCTTCCTGCTTCAAAATACCTCCTGCAATTGCAGCATTGTAAGCTGCAGCAGGAGAGGGAAGGTGAGAACAGGGCCGGCCCGAGGGGGTTGTGCGCCCTAGGTGAGGCCGCCTTGTGGCGCCCCCTTGGATGCCAACCTCCTGGTGGGGACTGGAAACCTCCCAGCTGGCCACCTGGGGGGGAGACAGAGTGACGCCACGTGAGAGAGCACCTGTGAGGTAGGTGGGGCTCAGAGAGCTCTCCGGAGAGAGCCCACAGGAGGAGGAGGGAGGAGGGGCAGGCAGGAGTGCGCCGCCCCCCCAGCCGGGCTGGTCGCCTCCTACTCCCACCCCCACCCCCTGCGGCAGCCTGAAGAGGCGGAGAAGCACCCAGCCGGCTGGCTGCTGGAGCCATGGAGCTGCAGGTGGGCCGTGACAGCAGAGGAGGAGGAGGCAGCAACGGTAACAGGGCAGCTGGCCCGCTGGAGCGCCGGGCACGGCGGGCCCCGGATCGCCAGCCCATGCCGGCCGGCTGCCGCAGTGGCTCCTGCACCTGGCGCCGCTGCCGGGGCTGCACTGGAGAAGGAGGAAGAGGAGCCCCCCGCCCCCATGGCACCCTCTGCCTCCTCGCCACCTTCCTTCCTTTCTCCATCCCCTGCTTCCCTCCCTCGCCACAGAGAGAGAGAGAGAGAGAGCGTGAGGGGTGGGCGGGCAGAGACCCAATCCCCGCTGTCTTTCTTTTCTCTCTTGCCGGGAGGGGGGGCTCAGCTGCCGTGGGCTGGAGGACGCAACCCCCCAGCGCTTCCCGACTCCGCTTGCTCACCAGCCGCCATGGCGGTGGTGATCTCCCGGTTAGGGCGGCGGGGGGGCTTTTGGCGGGGGGCGGGGTGCAGTTTGGCGCCCCTGAGGGCTGGCACGCCCTAGGCGAGTGCCTAGTTCGCCTACCAGGCAAGCCGGCCCTGGGTGAGAAAGTCACAATCCATGGGGTGAAACCCTTCTGCCCCTGGATACACTGTGCTGGGTCCAAGTCTAAGGAACAAACATTAGGCTGGAATGGGGGGGGGGAAGTGATAAATGCAGGGATTGTAAATATTTGCAAAGGAAACAGTTTTTCCCAGAACACCACGGTTTCTTCCGCGTTTAAAAAATGCATTATAAAATGTGTTGCTTATGGTACCTTATTCAATTTGCATTAAATAGGACAGGTAGTTTGAAAAACCTTACAATTAAGCCAATTTGGCTCTATCTGTTCTGCACACGGGGTTGCCAACTGACCAGAAAAAGGCAGAACTCAAAGGCAGGTCACAGCACAGAGATAAGCAGGTTCAATGTCGAGCTCTTATAAAAGTCACAAAACTTGGCAATCCAAGTTCTAATTGTCTTAGCAAGAGCATTCAGGAAAAGTTTGGGTAGTGCTGTAAACATGTCTACTTTAGACATATGAGGTGGGCATGAGATTCCCGTATCCTCAGCTCCACCCTACACTGTTCTTCCAGTTGAAAGGGGAGAGGCCCTCACTCTGACTTCAGAATTGGGGAGGAGAGGTTGTTCTAGCACCCTGGTCCTCTTACTTCCCTGGACTGGTTCACTCTGGCCTTCACTCTCTCCTTCTGGGAGCTCAGTCTCTTCCTCCCTCCCTAACTGGGCGTGGCACCTTTTCTTTCATGGGATTCCCTCCCCCCCTCCCCGCCTGGATCCAATCCGCTTCCACCTGCTATAAAAGGAAAAGGAAGCCTTCACTGCCTCTTCCCCCTGCTGCCTGACTCCCTGCCCTGTTCCCTCCCCTTGCTGCTCAGGACGCTATGATGGACCCCGTCCCCTCCCTCAGAGGCAAGATTTTCACTCCATTTCTATTTCCCTTGGTAACATGTTTATTCTGCCCTTGAAGAAACCTTGTCTGCCCCATCCCCTCAGTAAGGTGTATTTTGGCTATTTGCTCAACCCAGGAACTTGTCCTTTAACTTAAACCCTTGAAAATGGCACTTGAGATGCTTTTAAAATTGAAAAATAACAAAAAGGTTTTATTTTACCATCAAAGGTAAAATCAGGGGTTGAAATTACTGAGGTAAAGCTATTACAAGCACAGACTTTTGTTCTTATATGTCAGGCTAATGAGAGGTTCTTAAATTATTCACAGTTACTTAGATCTTTATGTTGAGAGACTTTTGTTCCTGTGTTTCCCCAAACACTCTAATACACTTTGTTTGTATTATCACTTTTTTTTTTGGTGCCCAGAAGGCTGGTACCCTCTTCCTAGTACCCCAACCCCTTCTCTTTGGAACACCAGTACTCATCTTGAATGTTTGACTGACCTCTAAGGTCTCTAAAGACAGTTTCTAATCACACCAGACCAGGGATCTCTCTACTTCTCAGAGATAATTCTCCTTGTTTGACTGGGTAGGAAATCTTCTCTCTGTAGAAGATCTATCCCCTATCCTTTGGCCTGAAAGGAGTCTTCTCTACTACCCACTTCCTTGCCAAATTCTCCCCCAGTACTCCTGTCTGTGTTCAAACCGCTCTCAGCTAAATGCTGAATTTAGAATGTCTTCAGTCAAGGTAGAAATCTGACTCTGTCAGCACTAAACCCTTTTTTGACAGGGCTATTTGTAGATGGTCTCAGTACATGTCTCTTCACAGTAAAGGCTGGAATCTGACTTTTTCCTCAGCATTCAGCTCTCTCAAGACTTTTTTTTTTTTGCTCAGCTGATGCCAACCAATCAAGGCTCTCTGGCTCTGTGAAGAATTAACCCTTCACGATCCTTTAGTTGTTGGTACAGCATTTCTAAATCTCTTAAAAAGTTCAGCCCATCACAGATGCCTCTTACCCTCTTCCATACGGGCCTCCCCCAAGTTCAGGCTCAGCCTTTCCTTTTGGCCACACCTCTCCCCATAACTTAGGGCTGCCAGCTCTTGGTTGGGAAATACCTGGAGATTTTGGGGGTGGAGCCTGGGGAGGGACCTCAGCAATAGTGCAATACAGTCCACCCTCCAAAGCAACCATGTTCTCCAGGGCAACTAATCTTGGTCATCTGGAGATCACTTGTAACAGCAGGAGATCTCCAGGTGTTACCCAGAGGTTGGCAACCCTACTACCGCTGCCTGGCTCCTGGCCTTGTTTTCATCTGGGTTGGAGTGAACTGCCCAGGTCCCAGCCTCCAGGTGTCTGTGGCTCAGGTATCTGGGCAGGGTCAGGTCAGGACCAGGCATCCGCTCATGACTGAAGGTTTGTCCTAGGTAAGAAACTTAAAACAAAAAGTGCCGTGTAAATGAACTGATGACCCAGGACGAAATTTCATTCAATGTATGTATATGTGCCTGAGATATTTTAGTAACTTCATGGAGTTTACTGGTCTTTGTACCCTCCAAGAAGTGTTGCCAACAAATGTGTGACTTGAAAATAGAAAGTTGCAGATTTGTTAATGGTCTGCGTAAGAGAAGGGGGGGGATAGAGGAGAACAAACTTTGTATTAAGCATCTTCTATTAACTTCTGTAAAACGTTATGAATTTGATCCTTTGTTATGATTTCACAGAACGGTGTAAGTACTTTTATTTGTGTGCTTATTGAAAAATAAACACACAGAAATGCTCCCCATGTTCGAAACATCAAACAGTATATTCTCTTTTCCCCTTAAAACAATAAAAGATACAGATTGAAAAAAATGTTTTACTCTGGCACTTGATTAAATCAGTTTCTTTCTCATCTTTAAAACGAAACATCAAGATAACTTAAATGATACAAATTACAGATGCTGGAAGAAATGCACCCTAATGTGACATGCAAATTTGTACAAACCACTGAATGCATATAGATTCTAGCAGTAATTTCTAATTACATTTAACCTTTAGCAAAATAACATCTAATGACCCTATTATTCTAATGAGGCTGTAGTAAATCTTATATTTTATGACAGTGATCCTTAGCGTACATATTTCCCAATTGTCTCATTTAAGTTTAGATGTTTCTCCAAGCAAAGAACACGTCCCACACAATGAGTGTCTACTACATAAAGATAATGCAGAGACTGCCAGTCTCTCAAGCCTCGTGGCTGATAAGTAACTGTAGAATGCAGGCTGGTGATCAGGGATTCTGGCAGCAACAAGGATAGTCTGGTAATCTTGATCAACATGTTGCCCAGCTGAACAGAGTGTAGCAGATCTTTGGAGCTTTACAATACTCTGCAATGTGGAATTGGCTACTGATACCTAGAATCTTGAGGATTCTGAGCTGTGGTGGTATTACGGGGAGAGGAGGACTGAGTCAGAGAGGCTTGGTGTGAATACCACCATGACTAGGGTTACCAAGTACTTACCGCGATTCGGCAGGGGACACATGATCCCCGGGCGGAACATTCCTCCCTGTAATGCACCATGCCGTCGCCAGGAAGTGATGCTGGGCGACGCTCTGACAATGGGGCTGAAAGCTCGATGGTACCATCGAGTTTCCAGCCCCATTGCCAGAGTGTCGCCCGGCACTACTTCCCGGCGATGGCATGGTGTGACGCGTCTGTTGTCCATGCGAGAATGGTCCTGGGAAGAAGTATGTGTCCCCCACTGAATCATGGTAAGTACTTGGTAAGCCTGACCATGACTCTTTCAAGTGTAAATTCTCAATGTTAAGGAAAAAGGGAGGAGTTGAGGTAGAAAGGTTAGTTGTGAATTCTGTCATAAATCAACAAAATTAGCTATTACACATAATGAATTATTACGTCTATTGAACCATACACATCCCAACTAGAGACTATCAGTCAGCTCCAAGAAGGCATTTCAGTAGCTTAGCCATAATGTTTAAAGATGATAGGGCTTGGATTTAGAAGAAGAGTTGAAGGAGAGTTGGTTTTTATACCTGGCTTTCTCTGCCACACACTGTTCTTTGGTATGGGGTTGGAAGTTG
Organism: Gekko japonicus; assembly: GCF_001447785.1. Classification (NCBI taxonomy): domain Eukaryota; kingdom Metazoa; phylum Chordata; class Lepidosauria; order Squamata; family Gekkonidae; genus Gekko; species Gekko japonicus. The sequence goes on along the minus strand of NW_015176460.1, from coordinate 657,800 downwards.
ATCTGACTGCAAAAGAAAAAGTGCCATGGTCAGATATTCTGGCTTTGAAGGCCTGGCTGGATGTTTTGACCCCCCCCCCCCCATCTAGGTGGCATGCTAATTTATGCTCACCTGCGGAGACTAATGGACCCAATTGGGTTCCAGAATTCCCTGCAGGATCTGATGACTTCCAGTGACTCATTGGATGAGCTAACAGAAGATTGGAATTCCTGTCTTTCTGAAACCATGATGAAGAAGAAGAGGAGGAGGAGGAGGAGGAGATTGGATTTATACCCTGCCCTTCACTACCCAAGGGAGTCTCAGAGCAGCTTACAAACTCCTTTCCCCTCCCCTCCCCACAACACACACCCTGTGAGGTAGGTGGGGCTGAGAGAGCTCTGACAGAAACTGCTCTTTTTCAAGAACAGCTGTGCCAGAACTATACTTGCCCAAGGTCATCCAGCAGGTGCAAGTGGAGGAGTGGGGAATCAAACCCGGTTCTCCCAGATTAGAGTCCACTAATTCCCAAACCCCGTCCTAGACCAATTAGAGATTGCTGCCTCAACCAGCTGTTCCCATTTACCTAGGTCTTAGATGTACTGATCCTGACTAGACTTACAGACACTTCTTGGTGATGATCCTGCAAGCTAGTATCTCTGGCATGACAGAGACTGAATCCGATAAAGACGGAAGTTCTGTGGCTGGGAAGGGGGGCTCTGGGACTGGGGCACAGACTTCCCACTCTTGATGGGGTGCCACTAATGCCGGCACAATCCATCAACATTTGGGGCATGATCCTGGAACCTCCTTAACCATGGAGGTCCAGTTCACAAATATTGCCAGGATGGCATTTTCCCATCTACGCCAGGCTCAGCAATTAGCCCCTATCCTGTTGTGCTCTGATCTAGCCCCTGTAATCCATGCAACAGTCACCTCCAAACTGGACTACTGTAACTCGCTGTATGCTGGCCTGCCCTTGAGACTGACCCAAAAGCTCTAGTTGGTCCAGAATGCAGCAGTGCAAGTTTTGATGGGAACACCACAGATGGCACATATACAAACACTGCTGCGCAAGCTACACTGGCTCGCACTGGAGTACCAAGACAGGTTCAAGACGTTGGTATTGACCTTTAAGACCCTGAGTGGTCTGGGTCTTATGTATCTTTGGGACTGCCTACTCTGGTATGTCCCCGACCAGAGCCAGGGCTTTTTTGACCCTGGCTCCGACCTGGTAGAACTCTCTGCCAAATACCACCAGGGCCCTGGAGGACTTAATGCAATTCCGCAGGGCCTGAAAGGCAGAGATGTTCCTCCAGGCCTTTGGTTGAGGACAGCAATGATTTCATCATAGCTGTCACCTTTCTCCTTTCCTCCATCTTTTCACTCTGACCCCCTCCTCACCCTACTCACAAAATGGCAACATAGTCTGGAGTGGATCAAGAAGAAATATTGATGCGATGTGAGATTCTGTAACATACAGGGGTCGTTTCGTAGAAAAAGAGATAGGGGAACTCATTAGCATAACTCATTAGCATATGCCACACCCCCTGACATCAGGGGCCTGGCAGTGGACCTGCAAGGCCGGCGGGAGTGCGAGGAAGCCCCACCAAGGCCCTCCCTGGCCCCAGGCAGGCAGGGGTGGGGAGAGGCGGGGGGGAAGCAACTTACCCTCCCTCTGCTCCTGCCTCCTCCTGGCTGAATGAGGGCCGGAAGCGGGGCGGCTGGAAGCAGGGGGCGGGGCTTCGTCGTGTGCCATGCCCCCCCTCACCCGGGGGAACTGCATTCCCCCGTGATCCCCCCCAAAATGACCTCTGGTAACATATATAGAATTTATTGATTTTAGCATTGTTTTTAACTGCTGTACATCGCCCAGAGCCTTATGCTCACAGGGATTGGGGGATTCATAAATCCAATAAATAAATAAACAGACCTCCTCTCCCCACAACAGGCACCTTGTGAGGTAGGTGGGGCTGAGAGAGTTCTGCGAGAACTGTGACTGGCCCAAGGCCACCCAGCAGGCTTCATGTGGAGGAGTGGGGAATCACACCCAGTTCCCCAGATTAGAGTCTGCCTCTCTTAACCACTACACCACATTGCCTCTTAAACTGAATGTAGTAGCCTATCGCTTTATCAATAGATGAATACATAAAGTTCCTTTATTATACCACGTCAAACAATTGGCCTCTCAATATCAGCATTGGCTACTCTGATTCTTAGGAGTTCTCCAGGCTCTTAGGCAGAGAAAGGTCTTCCCCAACAGATGTCACCTGTGATCCATCAACTAGAGAGGCCAGGAAATGAACTTTCTACATACAAAGTATTAGGGATGCTCAAACCTGACATCATTTTCATACCTCACCCAGCCATCCGTAACCCTGGGGGAGAATAGATTTCACCAACTGTTCAGAAGCTAAAGCAGCTTGGTAAGGTAAATGAAAACCCACCACCACCGTGCTCCAGTGCAATGCAAAGTTATAGAGTGGCAAGGTGAGGAAAACCTGAGAACCCGTTCTTGAGTGATCACAGCTGTTGAAAATGGTATAGCCATCAGCTGAAAAAGTGAAGTTTGTCTCATGCCTGGAAATTAGGTGACCTGCCACTGAGCTATGGCCCTTCCTTAGCCTTGCAAAGGATTATGCAAGGGCAAAAATTCCCTCCCAGTTAAATAAGCCGAGCCAGATGTAGCCGTCCTGAAGAGTTCTTGTCTGCAGTTCTGCCCCAGGTTTTGTCTTCTGCTGTCTAAAGGCTTCCGAAGTCTAATATCCCATGAGGATGAGGATCGTGATACTTAAGCATTCCAAAGTCGCTTACTTCTGAGAATGGCTGCCACGTAATCAAGTGGATTATCACAGGCTTACATCCTTCCCCAGAGGTAATTGTTTGAATATGATTATGCAGCAGACTATTTTAATTATCCCTAAATTGAATGTGCCGAGACCAGAGATACAACAGAGAACAAATTATGCATCATTTAATCAAAAACCCTTTAAATAAGGCCCATTCTCTCTCTCTTTCTCTCTGAACTGTAACTGGCCTGTGCCTAGCAAACACAAAAAGAAAAACAAAAAAAAGCTCAACTGGAATAATTATGCAGACAGTATTCACTCTTCATAGTTGCAATTGCTTTGCTTTTACGGTAATGATAAGACTTTTAGGCAAAAAGCCGCAGAATTCAGCAGCCTCACTCTGTTGTTAAGTGTCCTGCTCGGTTTCTCTGTGGTTGTGTGTTTAATAAAATAATTAAATAGCTCTGTGGGCTAATTAGCATTTTTCAGCGGAGTTACGAATGGTGCTTCAAGAAGGAATTCCTCCATTGCGAATGGCTGGCATGCCCTTAATTGGGCTGCTGATAAAGGGGCCAAACCAGAGGTCTTTTCGGGGGGGACGCGGGGGAACACAGTTCCCCCGGGTGAGGTGCAGGGGGTGCACATGACGAAGCCCCGCCCCCTGCTTCCAGCCACCCCGCTTCCAGCCCTCATTCAGCCAGGAGGAGAAGAGGGAGGGTAAGTTGCTTCCTTCCTGCCTCTCCCCACCCCTGCCTGCCTGGGGCCAGGGAGGGCCTTGGCGGGGCTTCCTCGCACTCCCACTGGCCTTGCAGGTCCACCGCCGGGCCCCTGATGTCAGGGGGTGTGGCATATGCTAATGAGTTATGCTAATGAGTTCCCCTAGCTCTTTTTCTATGAAATGACCCCTGGGCCAAACAACTCATGGCCCAATATTGGCAACAAGCAGATGCCTTTGTTTTGAATGGAAATCTAGTTTGTTTTGCAAGTATAAAAGTGGGAAATACTGAATCTACCCAAAAAGAAGTTAACCCTGAATGTAAGACAATACCCACGAATAACAAAGTTTGAGTCCCGTTGTACCTTTAAGACCAACAAAGTTTAGTTCTGGGTATAAGTTTTTGTGTGCACGCTCACTTCATCAGATACAACCAACAAGGCTACCCACCTGAATCAGTACCCACAAAGGTGATACACAAGAGGATCTTTACTGTAGGTAACCGTAGATCTCCCGGAGTTACAACTGATCTCCAGACAACAGAAATCAGTTTTCCTCGAGAAAATGGCAGCTTTGGGTAGTGGACTCTGTGGCATTATACCCTGCTGAGGCCCCTCTCCCCAAATCCCACAGTCCCCTGGCTCCACCCCCAAATCTCCAGGTTTTCCCCAACCCAGAGTTGGCAACCCAGTCTACATTAAAAGTATGGACTGTGCTAGAGAGCATGGCCTTTGCTGGGATGCCCTCTCTCCAACCACTGCTAAAGACAGGAGAAGGACCATCACAGGTGGATGCTGCACGGTGACGCCTGGCCTCCCAATCACTTTTACTACTGAACTGCCAAAGTTAATTTGAAAGAGAACGGTGGTTTCCTAGGTTTACTGAAACTGAAAAATGGGTTTTTGCAAGATCTGTGCTGCACACAAATAGGTGTGAAAGAGGCAATGGTCATATCCTTTCCTACACCAAAGTCAGGAATCATGCCACTCAAACAGCAGTGCAGTCACCAAGACAGCCACCCCAAGCAAAGGTATTCATTTACATCACATCCATTTAAATTACCCCCTAGGAAATATCTGTCTGATTGACATAAGGTTTTCTTCCTCATCAGGAAGGCAATTCTACACTGACCCCTGCACCTAGAGACCTCTGGAAATGCAACATCTGAATATTTTATGCATGCTGATTATTTCCTTATAACTTGAAATGCATCTCTCGCCTGCAGCCCGTGCATAGGATGCTCAGGAATTTCTCATTTCATTCATTATTTACACAAGCTATAGTTATTCAGAGATCTGCAGATGCTTAAGTTAATGAGATATGGAAAGGTGAATTGGAAATGTGACAGGCACAGGAGTGAGAGCTCTTCATTTATTAAAGCCTCTACCCACACAGTAAGTGTTCCATGAAATGGGGTTTAACCACAAATAACTGTTTGCAAGATTACAGACTTAGAGGAGAAGAGGAGAAGAAACATGAATGTACTTTTTGTGATTAGGGATACTTATCTCCTTGTCTTCATTCAGGATCTCAGAGCTGCCTACATGAGATTGACCCCCATTATTTTCACAACAACTCTGTGGAGTAGACTGGGCCAATAAGCTAAATAGCTAAGAAGCCATTTCAACCCAATTTTTCATGATCCATTTCCAATATTTTGTCACTGTACCACTGTCTCACTGGCTGATGGGACTTCCATTGTAAAACACCTTTCTCACCAAGGGATGTTAAAAACATACACAATGAAATCTTCTGTCAATTAGGGTCCATTAAGGACAAAATTGGACATCTAGACAGGGCCTTGATTCCTATGGATTAAACCAAATATTGGGGAGGCTACATGTAGTAAATGTGACTGAGCTATGCATTTTTCAATATGCCTGACAGAACAAAATACTTGCTTGTTAGACATGCTGATTGCTTTTTTAAAAAGACATTTAAAAGTCTGTTTTGACAAATGTGTATGTCAAACAACCCTAATTATTTATCCTTTGTTGGAGATGTAGCCTTCAAGTGGCATCCACCGCTCTCAGTCAGATTTGTTTAAAAAACTGTAATTAAATTCTTAATGGCTATATACGATAGCAATTGCACCTACCTGCCACTAGATGCCGTCTCTCACCATCTATTTCTACTGTTTTTTAGTCTAACACCAGTTTCAGTTGAATTTGGAGTGCTCGTTTTTGTTATTTATTTTCAATGCTTAAATTATTTGATTGTGCCTAAAATTCCACTGACTTTCATCGTTTTTTGTGTGCTAGTTCAGAAGTTATCAAAACGTTTGGAAATGTTTTCAGAGTACCTGTCTCATCTCACCTGTAGGGGCTTGTCATGTGCAGCTTCCGTGGTTCTGTGTTGCTTTCACCTGGCTACCCAAAACAGACGGTCTTTTCTCTTTTGCCCTCCTTTCATCTGGTTTATGAAACCTGACAGAAAATTTTACATGTTTACCATGTCATCCTAAGCAGAGTTGCACCCTTTAAAACCCTTAGAAAAGGGTAACTCTGCTTAGGATCACACTGTGAGTTTTGTTGGGTCATTGGATTACTTGCGAAAGTTTCATGGCATGTCGCTGTGCAACTCAGGAGCACATGATGGCCAGGATCAAAAAGAGTTGCTAACTTTGGGTTGGGAAATTCTTGAAGCTTTGGGGATGGAGCCTGGGGAAGGCAGGGGTTGGGGAGGCGAGGGACCTCAGCAGCATGTAATGCCATACAGCTCACCCTCCAAAGCAGATATTTTCTCCATGGGAACTGATCTATGTAGCCAGGAGAACAGTTGCAATTCTGGGCCCCTGGAGGTTGGCAACCCTAGCACAGGGGTTTCAAACCATAAGACTGTATATGAGAAGCCATCTTGGATTAGGCCAATGGCTCATCAAGTCCAACACTCTGTGTCACACAGTGGCCAAACCCAGGTTTTCAGCCATCTCCCTCGTCCCCCCTTTGTAGCCCCGAACATTTATTCTGAAGGTCAGACTTTTGGGACCAGTATTCCATTAAGTATACTGTTGCCAACTATGGGTTGGGAAATTCCTGGAGATTTAGGAGGCACAGCATGGCAATGGTGGGGTTAGGGGAGGAGATGGACTTCAGTGTGGTATAATGCCATACAATCCATCCTCCAGAGTAGCCTTCTTCTCCAGATGAAATTATCTCTGTCATCTGGAGATCAGTTTGTAATTCTGGAAGATCTCCAGGCCCTTCCTGGAGACTGGCAGCCCTAGGGTACAAGGGAAAATGGGCACATGCATACCTGCAGAAATGCCTCTCCACAGGCTTCTTTGGATTGCAGCAAAAAATTTAGTACAGCTCCCCCAAAAAAGACACGAGGTGAGACACCTGTGCCCCATTTTATTTCACTTTGCCCCTCATCGTCCTACAACTAAGCTTCACGTGTTTCCTTCCCACAGGTGCTTCCGTCTTCACAAATGGGCTTCCTCCTCACCAGATTGCATATTTACATTCTACATTTAGAACAAACACACGTACAGGTTTTGTGAGAGTTTACTCTCTCTTCCATACCCACCAGATGCTACTTTCCCTAAGAAATCAATAAGACATGGTGAGCTCCACCCATCCAAGGATGGCAGGAGACAGAAACAGGGCACAGAGATCCAAAGGCCTAGCTTGAATGCAAACCCATGACCAGGACATTGTCTAGATATATTATTTCAGAAATAAAACAGAAAAATTTCTTTCAGACTCCTAAGATCCCACACATGGCATCGGAGGTGTGTGTGTGAAGCAAGGCATTTATATAATGAGGGAAATATACACAGGACTGAGAGAAATCCTGCTTGAGCCCTTTTGAATGGGTGTGTGCTATTCATAGGCAGCTAAGAAAATGTCTCCAGTAATGATGGACAGGTTGGAACAACTGAGAGGACTCAAAGATAGCCATTCAATTTAATCAACAGTGGTTACCTCATGCTCTTACCAACAGTAGAATGTGTGCTAACCCATTATTGTGAATGTGCATTTACACAGAATTTTTTCCCCATCCATTGTTTCTACCCCACACATAATTTTCTAAACCTCTATTATCTATCCCCTTAGCCATCTTTCCTCTGGCCTGAAAAGCTCAGAACTCATGCACCTCTCCTCATAGGAAAAATGCTCTAGCACCTTAATAATGCTGGTTGCTACCTTGTCTATTTTTGAGATATGGTGACCAGAACTGTACACAGCATTTCAGTGGGTCATGCCATAGCTCAATACAAAGGCATTATAATATTGGCTATTTTATTTTCAGCCCCTTTCCTAAGAACCCCTAGCATGGAGTTTCCTGCAATATGAACCCCCTGTGATTTACCTCTCTTCATGTAGGTTCTCCTCTAAGAACAAAATAATATATTTAATCACCCAGTCCTTTATCAAATAAGAATATGCAATGACTAGGCTACGCAAAGACAAAAAAAAAGGCCACTAGATGGCAGCATTCCAATGGTCAAAAGTACTTTGAAGTGGGTATTCAATATCTCAGTTTTAATCAGGATATCCTGAACCAAAGGGCAGTGGGGAAATCTGAGTAGGGAACTAAAACTATATCACTGGGGATCCGTTTGTTATCAAACAGGCAACACCCGAGCTGATGAGACTGAAGCGTCAGCTTTTTAAGTATGAAACCCTGATACAGATGACAGCCGGATACACATTCACTGAGCATGTGGGGAGGGGGTGCAGACACAAGCACATGGTCCTGATCCTTGCCTCCACATGATCAGCTGGTCAACTGCACGGGGGACCACATCAGGGAAGTGGACTGCACCAGCTCTCCCTCAACAAGATCAGCAATTTTTGAAAGCAGCTTCACTGATCATGAGGAGGATGTGTACGCCTGGCCGCTTCCTTTGTGTGGTTGCACCCTGCAGATGACCAGGGGATCGCACAAAGGCAGAGGGCAGGCCCAGCAAGCTCACACACAGTTTCCCTCCCTGCACATTCAGTCAATGTGTGGTGTTTTCATGGGAGTACCCCTCACTGTAACTAAGGGACACTCTAAAATCTTGGGGGAATCTTTTTTAAAAAAAAAAAAACTTTCAATAAACATAAAAAAGTATTTTATAAATAGAAAAACTAGAAGTTAGATGGGCAGCTGAGGGAAGGATGTCCCTGTGATGACCTAGCCCTCTTCCCTCCATCAGAGGTAGAATGTTCCCTCCTTTCCCCTCTTCCGTGCTGGCTGAGCAGCTCCTTTATTTTCATCTTATCTGAAGATATATGGCTGTCCCACCCTTTGACTTTATAGTATTTTGATGCTGGCTCAGCCCAGGAACTTAAAGACAAGATCACCCCATTTAATTTAAACTTCTGAAAATGGCACACGAGAAGCTTTTTAAAGTTCAAAGATAAACAAGATATTTTATTCGACAGAGGGGAAAAGGTCAAGTGAAAGCAGGGGTTAAATGTCTGAGATAAATCAATAACGAACTCTGGTAACTTAGTAATTTCACATTCATATGTTTCCAGCAAGTGAGAGTTCAATTTTTTTTTACAAAGCCTTAGAATCTTAGAGATGAAAGGCTTTGGTTTCAGTGTCTCCTAAACACTCCAGTTCACTTTTTTGAGTTTATCTGACTCTTCAGGTTTCATAAGGCAGGGATACACTACCAAGTACCCAAATTCCTTCTCTAAACATACCAGGGATCACTCCACTCTTTAGAGTTATCTCCCTTTCAACTGGGCAGGGAATCTATCCCTTTTTCCAGCCTGAATTCTTCACAATTCTCCCACTCCTCCTTGCCAACCTTCCCAGTCTTCAGTCAGTGTTAAACTGTTTTCAGTCAGTGCTAAGCTCTTCTCAGTCAGGGCCAAACTTTTCAAGTTCTCAGTCAGAACTAAACTGAGTTATCTTCAGTAGTCAGTTCCCAAGTCTTTCTGCTCAACTGATGCTAACCAATCTGTTAAGTCCGGTGCTTAACAAAATAGTCAGAGAGTGATTTCAGCAAAACTCAGGTTTATTTCAGCTCGACGATCACTTCTCTAACACGGTACAACTTCTGATAGCCCGAACAGCTTTTCCATTGCAGCTGCTCGGTATTTAAACATTCCGGGCTAATGTAGCCACGCCTTCTATACAGTTATCAACCTATCAGGTTGAGCGAATAAGGACCAATCAGAATCGTTCCCGCTTATATACATTTGAACCTGATTGGTCGCATTAGTCTTGGACTTCAATCCCTGTTCAAGACGAAGCTTAACATTGCTTCCTTATGAGATGTTTCACATTACATCTTAACGTATTCATGGCAGCTTCTGAATACATTACAAATCCCTCCCCCCTAAGCAAATACAGTCATGAACAATCATAATCGCTTAGGTAGGTAGGTGCACGGCGATTTCTCTGAGACCTCCTCGGTGGACTAGGCTCAGGGCACATTTCTGTCAGTGGCACTCCATTCGACTCTGGGACCGCAGAGTCAGGAACACTTCCATCCAATTCTACTGGTTCGAGAGTAGGGGTCTGCCCTGCCTCAGGAACAGCACTGATGCCTTCAGGCCCGTCAGTACTCACCCCCTGTGGAGGTCTGGGAAGGTCCTCGGGGTCTGGGGACTCAGCTGGCAGCGCGTTGGGACGGTCAGTTGCCCACCACTGCCTCAACTGGTCTATGTGCCTA
>NW_015176460.1:647469-647585 GCF_001447785.1 Gekko japonicus | reverse complement strand
CGGACCTTCGGACTTTCGATCTGCTGTTGTGGTTTAAAATCATTAAGGTCCGGATGCAACCTGTCTAACAGCGTTGCTAAACGGCGACCCATTAACATCTCGGCCGGGCTGCGGCC